>NC_135714.1:124659273-124959273 GCF_964656455.1 Halichoerus grypus
ACAGACTGTGAGGGAAAGTGAAGGCAGGGCCTTCAAAATGGCTTTATAATAAAGGAACAAATGCCCAAAGGTAGAGCAAGCAACAAGGAAATACCAATCTTAAAAGTAGTCCTAACCCAACTCTTTGGACAGATGCATTCGTTCATCTGTCCATCTGAGATGTGAGACAGTAAGAAATATAATATATTCGGTCTTAATCCTGGCATAGAACTTCCAAAACTCTGTAACTTCCTGAGTCACAGGGGTGATAGGAGTATCTTTTACTGTAATATTTGGGTTTTATCCCCAGTTCCTGGCACAGAGGATTTGGAGAGTTCCTGCATTGGGGAATGTATCCACATGCAGGTGGTTAGTATACCCTAAACTCCATGGGGACATAAGATCCTGCATTTGGGACCCTTCTAGACCTTGCCCTATGTACCTCTGCATGTGGCATTCTGTATTCTTTTAATTTTTTTTAAAGATTTTTATTTATTTATTTGAGAAAGAGAGAGAGAGATAACAAACATGAGCCAGGGGGAGGAGCCGAGGAGGGAGCCCGATGCACAGCTCGATCCTGGACTCCAGGTATTCTTTATAATATCATTTATAATAAACTGGTAATAGGAAGTAAATGTTTCCCTGGGTTCTCTGAGCCATAACAGCAAATTATCGAACCTGGGGAGAGAGGTCATGGGATCCCCTGAGTTGAAGCCAAGTCAGATAGAAGTGTGGGTATCCTAGAAACCCACTACTTGCCATTAGTGCCGGAGGTGGGGGGCAGTCTTGTGGGACTGAGCCCTTTACCTGTGGGGTCTGTGCTAACTCCGTGCAATGTCAAAACTGCAGGATACCCACTTGGTATCCACAGAAAACGAGAATTGCTTGGTAGTGGAAACCGCACATATTTGGTGTCAGAAGTGCTGTGAGTACAGAAACATTTTCCTTTACCAACCATCCATTCAAAAAATGTTTTTGAGTGGCTTCCATGGATTGGCACTATTTTTGGCATTGGAGTTACAACAGTGACCAAAACAGATAGTCTCTGCTCTTCTGTGATGCTTATGTTCTAGTTGGGAAGACAGAGAATAAACAGACTAACAAATGATGAAGATGTCATGCGATAATAAACGCTAAAGGGAACAATTAAGGATGGTAGGTGGGGAGAGATTGGTGGAGAGAGGATATATTGTTCCACATGAAGTAGTTAGGAAAGGATTCTCTCCTAAAATGACATTTGATTGGAGACCAGAGATGAAAGTGAAGGAGAGAGCCATGTGGATATCTGAGGGGAAAATCCAGCTTGAGCCAATGCCAAGTGTAAAGACTCAGGATGGTTCTTGGTGCTGTTTGAGCATCTTACTATCTTTGCCCATTCCATGCACTCTCCCACAGACCTATTTCATATCTTTGCCTCTTTCAACAAATCTCCAAAACCTTCTTGCCTTTTTTTGTCCTCCACCCCTAACTTCACTTGCCATTTCACTGGAAAAATACAAACAATCATAAGAGGCTCCTATAATTACATGAACCAATTTACTTGCATCTTTGCCCTTATACCATGGTTTCCCTCCTATTACGATGGATGAACTATCTGTGCTTAGGAGGCCACACTCTCCCTTTGTGCACTAGAGCTCACCTTCTTTCTCCTACTCAAGGACATGGGTTGACAAATTTTCCCTACTTTTTTCTGTATGAATTGTTTCTTCTCTAACTGAATTAATCTATCAATACAAATATCCTAATAATTTTCCCAACTTAAAAACAGATCCTACATTAACTTTATTGCTCTCCCATTTTCTGCATCCTTTATAGCAGAATGCCTCCAAAGAGTGAGTGATTATCACTGTCCTTAACTCTTTTTCATTCATTCTTGAACTGACTTTAGGTATTTACCTCCACAACTCTGCTGAAATAGCTCTTGCTAGGGTTCTCAGTGACCTCCATCTTGTTAAAACCAGTGGTTGATTCTCAGACTTCATTTTATTTGAAGTAGTTGACCACTCTCCCCTTTCTGAAACACATTCTCTAATAGCTTCTAGCACACCAAAACCTTTTGGTGTTCTTCCTAAGCAAAGTGGAAATCCTTGATAGTCTTTGCTGACTTCTCAATATTAGGATGTCCCAGAAGACAGTCCACTGATATCTTTCCTTCTCTATTCTCTCTTGGTAATCTCATTCTATCTAACTTCAAATCCATTTCTGTGCTGACCTCTCCCAAACGTGTATCTCTTATCCAGACCTCTCCCCTGAATTCCAGACTCATATAGTCAACTGCTTACTTGACTTCTCTACTTGGATGTCTCAAAGACATCTTTATCCAAATATGTGCAATACTGAGCTCCTTATGAGTTCCTTTAACCTGCTCAACACTACAGTCTTCTCTATTTTAGTAAATGGTAACTCCATCCTTCCAGTTGCACAGACTTCATCATCCTTGACTCTTCTGTTCCCTCATAATCTTTCTTCAATCTTTCAGTTCTTTCAAGTTCTACTTCCAACTACTTCCCACCAGATTTACTTAACCACCTTGGTCCAAGCTAAACCATTTCTTGCCAGGATGCTGCACTAGCTTTCTAATTGCTCTTCCTGTCTCCACCATTATCTCCTAACAATCTATTCTCAAGCCAGCATCTAGAATCATCCTTTGGAAAGATATGGCAGATCATGCCATTCTCTTATCAAAACTCTCCTAATGGTTTCCTGTCTCTCTCAAATTAAAATTCAAAGTCCTTAACAAAGGACTTCAAGGTCCTACATCATTTGGCTCCTACTATGACTCTGACTTCATCTCCATCTACTCTCCTCCTCGCTCACTGCATTCTAGCCACACTGGCCTGCTCGCTATTCCTTAAGGACACCATGTACACTCTCGGGACTTTTCCACTTGCGGTTCCTTCCACCTGGAACACTCTACCATCAGAAGGCATCAGAAGGCTCCCTAATCTCCTCTAGGCCTTTGCTCAAATATCATTTTCTCAGTGAGTCCCACCCTTGACTGCCCTATTTAAAACAGCAATTTTCCCAACCCATTCTGGCACTTCTTATTCCTCTCCTCACTTTATTTTTCTCTTTAGTATGTATCACTCATCTTATACATTATATTTTCACTTATTTGTTGGCTGTTTCTTTCTACTAGTATATAACCTCCACAAGAGCAAAGATGTATCTTTTTGCTCACTGCTACAGCCTTGGAAGAAAGTGCCTAGCATATAGGAAGAACTCAATACTTATTATTAAATGAGTGATGAATAAGTTTAAATAACTTTTTTGAGTAATTTTGCTATAAAACAGAGGACAGAAATGGATAGCAGGTGGGATAAGGTGTGATTTAATTTTTAAGATATGTAATATTACAGAATGCTTATATGTTAATAGAAATGATCCAGCAGAGATAGAAAATTTGATAATATAGGAGAAAGAGGGAAATCTGTGTGAATCATATTGTTAAGTAGGCAATAAGAGATAACACAACAGGAAGGACTGGCCTTAGATGAGGGCAAATACAGTTTATCTATAGAAACAGGAGAAAAGACAAAGAATATAGATGCAGGTAGGTGGGATCTTATAAAATTTCTCTGATTGCTTCTAATTTCCTCATGGGCTAATTTTCTTTCTGCCTCAGATGAGATGAAAAAAGAGAAGAGGCATCAGTGATTTGAGAAGCAAGGAGAAGGTATGAAATGATTCTCTAGAGAGTAGGAATAAGGATTAATTAGGGGAAGGCAGTAGGATCACCAGGCGCAAGTTAGTTGTCATGAATTTCAAATGAGACCAGTGAGCATGCAAGTGCGTGTTCCAGCCATGTTCAGGTACACATGCAGGAAGGTACAGAGATGGATTTAAGCAGGCCTGGCACTTAGCCATGCAAATATGAAGCAGTAAGAGATGAGTAAGGTGGTTGATGGCATACACGATACAGTAATTATAAGGATGGACCATGAGATCTAGGCTAGGTAAGATGGGATGTGAGGGTAAGGGAGTGAGGGTAGAGTAGGTTAGAGGCTTTGTTAAGGTGGTAAGATAAATAAACTGGCCATTCTGGCAAGTTTGAAGAATTTTTAATTGGGGGAATAGGTCACAAATATAGGGCTGTCGGTAAGAGAAGACAGTTGAAAAGGGGAGTATGGAAGGATGCTGTTACTGGCAATAATAAAGTCAAGGGTGTGTGCGACTATAGGTGTGACTGGCTGAGATGAAGTGGAAGGCATTCTTACTGGAGAAGAGGTGAAGAATTTAGAGACCAGGGTATTAGGAGGATCAATTATGTGAATATTAAAAAACACCAAGAATTAATCTAAGCATACTATTAAAAAGAAGTCAATGGGAAGGTGCTAACATTTTTTGGACGTAGAGAGTGACTGGGGTTCTACCGATAATTGCAGCAAGAAGTGGTAGCAGGTGATATAGGCATACTGGCATAACCTTCAAAGGAATGAGAATATTTTATGAAGAAGGCATGGGAAATGATCTGGAATTGGTAATGAGGTGAGGGAGAGACACCTTACCCCATTTCAAGGCTCAGTGATATGAAAGACGCCTGCAGCAGAAACATGAATCAGAGGACAGGTTTCAGTTAGAGCAAGATGGTGAAGGGGGACATTCTGAGGAGAGTCAAGAATACAGAGAACTGAGATTCCATCAGTAAAAATGGCCTTTACTAGCTGCTGCACCTCAACATTTAGAAATTTCCATTTTCAAGATATGATTTTAAAGAGACAATTTGATTTTCTGGGGTTGTATTAGTTTCCTCAGCCTCTCTAACAAAATACCACAAACTGGGTGGCTTAAAATAACAGAAATTTATTGTTTCACAGTTCTGGAAACTGTAGTCTGAAATCAAGCAAGGCCAGGCTCCCTCTGAAATCTGTAGGGGAGAATCCCTCTTTGGCTCTTCAAGCCGTGATATCTGCCAGCAAGCCTCCGTGTTCCTTGGCTTATCTGTGCATCACTCCAATCTCTGCCTCATCATGACCTGCCATTCTCCCTCTGGGTCTGACTCCTCTTCTTGTAAGGACACCAGTATTGGATTGAGGGCCCACCCTGCAGTATGACTTCATCTTAAATAATTATATCTGCAATGACCCTATTTTTAAATAAGGTCACATTCTGATGTCCTAGGGGTTAGAACTTCAACATATCTTTTGGGAGGACACAATTCAACCCATAACAGGGGTGCTGACAAGAAAACATTACATCTTTTATGGAATGTGTTCCAATTTAAGTTGCTCAGGTTTCTGTCCTACTCAGTAAATGATGCCTGGTAATTCAAGTGTTTAAAGCAACGACCTTGCTTTGTGAAATGCATGACAACCCTAACAGACAAAAAGTGTTATATACCGTGCATATGATGTAAGGTCATGTAACACAGACGTATCTATTGATGTTTTGTGATGATATCATTGAACCTATTGGTACAGTCTAGTGAGTTAGCTCAGAGGGGAAGCATTAAACTTTGAAGTTGAGGGTCTTGGGGTCTCTTTCACTATTCTTATAGCTCTATTATTTATTTTTTTTTAAAGATTTTATTTATTCATTTGAGACACAGAGATACAGAGAGAGAGAGCATGAGCAGGGAGAGAGGCAGAGGCAGAGGGAGAAGCAGGCTCTCTGTTGAGCCAGGAGCCCGATATGGGGCTCGATCCCAGGACCCCGGGACCATGACCCAAGCCAAAGGCAGACGCCCAACCATCTGAGTCACCCAGGCGCCCCAAGCTCTATTATTTTAAAATATTGAACCAACTGGGTGCCTGGGTGGCTCAGATGGTTAAGCGTCTGCTTTCGGCTCAGGTCATGATCCCAGGGTCCTGGGATCAAGTCCCGCATCAGGCTCCCTGCTCAGCAGGGAGCCTGCTTCTCCCTCTGCCTCTGCCTCTCTCTCTCTCTCTCTCTCCCTGTCTCTCATGAATAAATAAATAAAATCTTAAAAAAAAAAAAAAAAATATTGAACCAACTAAAGCTCACCAGCCTCTGGGTCTAAGAGTAGGGGAAAGCTTGCAACAGTGTGATGTCATCATGTTAACGAGCTGAGAACATTTCTTGTTATGGCTGGAAATGGGCAGGAGAAGGAGAAAAGAACTCATCTGGCTCTGTAGTCATGAGCTGAAACAGGGCCCGAGAGATTCCAGACTCTGAGATACTCCAAAGTGCTATCCTAGGTCTCAGCCCCATGGTTGTGGCTGGGGCTTCTCCCCAGCTCGTCTTAAAAGAGTCACACGAGAAAGAGATACCAGTCTTCTGCAGTGGAGAAAACCTGCACTACATAACCATGTACTGTGCTTTCCCACAAGTCTTCTGAGGGGTCCTCAGACTGGCCTGCATCCTGTGCCTTTTGAGGGTTGCCCCTCAGAAATCGTGACCCAAGGTCTTGGAAAGAACACCAGGCGGTGATCCCAGTTCCTCACATCTAGTGAGCAGTTGGGCACACACCAAGGCTTTTCTTCCAAATGAATGCAAATCAATATTCACTTCAGTATTAATGTGACTCACTGCGAATTCTGAATTGGTAGAATCCAAATTAATGAGGTTTGTTATGCTGAGTGAAGTGATCTGATGATTTGACTCTTCTTAACCTTGTCAGCATGAAGCCAACATTTCAGAAGGGATGGGGAAGCTGAGGGTTATTACTTGAAGGTAATGTCTTTCATGAAAGATGCAGAATCCAACTGTTTAGGAGGGCATCTCTCCCTCTCCACTTCCTGCACAGCTTGTAAGAAATGAAGTCCCTCACACTATTACTCTAATTGAATTCCAACTTGGGTAATTACACTATAATTAAATAAATTTTCCCCATAGTTTTAATTCACTGACAAATAGTGCTAGTCAAACAGCTACATTTCTCGCCCAGAAACGATCCCCAACTCCATTTCAGTGATGAGTGGAGTGATTTATATTTGGGAAATGTTGTGTATGAAAAATGCACAGTTCATAAAATATTTTAGGTATCGTTCATGATTACATATGCTTTTCTCAGCATGAGATAACATTAATTTCTATTTTAATCTTTCATCTAATTTCTCATATGCTTAGCGCCAAAAGAAATAAGACCGTTAATTAGCAGTTCTTCTTTTCAGAACAATTTTTGTTTAGTTAACTAGTGGCTGGTATTTTTTATTTCTGAAGCACATTTCATTATCCCTGGCAGACAGCCTGGGTAGGTGTTATTGTTTCCCATTCTACAGATGGAAAAATTCAGGCAGCATTCCCCAGAGTGAGAAAGCCAGGTACTATACGCCTTGGAACTAAACTTTTCTCTGGTCCCCTGGTCCAAGGCTCTTTCTAGCAAACACTGGGTCACTAGCATTCACTTTGGTTCTACTAATGAGAAAAGAAAGAGCACATATCTGTGACCTATGCCACAAGTCATTAATTTGCAATAATTAATGATTTAGCCCTGGAGTCAGAGGCCTAATAACTGGGCTCTGATGCCGTCCTTGGATCATGAGACCACAGAGATCCTTTGTGTCGACTTGTTATTATTTGGTCACAGTTCAACTGGAAGAACAGTTCAAAATATGATGCAAAGTGGTGCAAAAGGATTCAAATTTCCATTTTATCCTAATGCCCTTTCTTAAAGGGTTGTAGATGACTTTTAATAAAAGAATTAAAGACAACATCAAAATACTCACAAAAAGCAGCAGTAGCACGGGTGTTATAACGATGCCCTGAAAGAAATAAAAGAGATGATGATCATTTATCAGCCTGGAAAGCAGGACACTTTCTTCGCCATTTTAAACTGATGCATGGAAATGTTGATCCTTCTCACCTCCGTTTAATAAAATCGAGGTGATAAAGATGAGGGAGCCCCCCCTCTTAGCTCTCACTACCATAAAGCCTTAGCATCTCTATTACAATTATTTGTATTTGGTACCGTTAAAAGTACAACCACCAATCTTCCTTAAACTCGTCTGCCCTTTTTAAATGGAAGTTGCCTTCCATGTTGCATATGTATCACTCGGGTGAAGCTGGCAAGCCTTCTCACTCCAAGGCTTTCAACTCTAACTTGGATAAAGTGCCCCCTTTCAAGAGAAGACAGGTGGTTCAGTCCCAGTTGGAGTCCTCTCCTGAGCAAAGACCACGTCAGCTGTGATGAATGAGATGTCGTGATTTTGTAATGTGAACCGATCTCCCCTAGGAAATGAGCTGGGATCTCAAAACTCATTTCACTTGATTAGACTCCATGTCTCCATGGTGGAAGGCAAGTCTTTCATCTAATTCAGCCACATAGGACCACCTCAGTCCCTCTGCCTCCCCTAGGCAGAAAGGAGCAAAAGATTTGTTTTCTGCAATGACAGGAAACTGTTTGAGGCTGTTGTCAATGAGGCAGGATACAAGCTTTTAGGTTTCTTGAAGGTAAATCTTTAAAACTAGGTGTTTGAGTTGGGAGTTAACATGACAGGTTCAGTTTTAGAGCTGCAGATGATTATTCGTTTCTCTTAGTTCTTCCTTTATCGCTCAACACTTCATTATGATTTATACAAGAAAAAGCATTTCATAATGTTACTAATGAATTCTACTTGGAACTTTAAAATTCCAAAGAGTGTGTGTATATGTATGTGTGTGTGTATGTGTGTGTACACACACATGCACGTGTATTGTGTGTGAGAGAGACAGACAGAAACTATACAGGATCTAAGGTCTGGGACCACTTCATTACATTTGGAAAAAAGTCCTTTTGGTATTTATATGAAATCCTTTCATCATTACAATAACTAAATTCTTTTGGATATGGCCCAAGAGGGACTGGCTACATTATCTGAACACTGCTACTATGACTTTCTTAGGCAATATACCACAAGTGAAGATTCACACATTGGCTTGTTTTATTGTTAAATAATAGAATAAATGCTTCTTTATTGTGCAAACTTTTGCAGCTGGTAATAATGAATACAACACTTTAAGTGCTTTATTTTTAATCTGTTTATTAAAATATGTATTGTGGCTTTTATCAACTCCATTGGTGTCTATGAAACAAGTTCTCATCAGCACATTTAGGAGAGCTAAATGTGCAAAATGCCGAAGTAATATTTAAGAGCTACTGTCCTTCAATGATATGGAATATATTCAGACTTTAGGAGGAATTCCAAACTTTCCAAGGCCATGTGGAAATGAAAATATCTGGTTGTTTCAGTCTGTGTGGGAGCCTTCTGATTTCAAGTCAATTTGCTTAAACATTTATTCAATGTTCACTTATATGCCAGGCACTGTTCCATTAATTAGAAGAATTAATGGAAACTGATATGGCAGAAAGGAAAACAAGGATATTCCAGGAAGAGGGAAGGGAATTCATAGAACTATACAAAGTTGAGCAGGGTGGGAAGAAGGTATGAAATGGAGGCATCAGAGACCAGGTCACCAAGGACCTTGTGGCCAGAAGAGGGATCCTGAAGTTGATCGTATCAACAATGGCAAACTACTGAAGAACGTCAAGTAAAGGTACAGTGAAGTGGTAAATAATTTCATATATGGAGAAAAAATTGGACTTAGCTTATAAGCTAACCAGTTTTACCTTTGTTATCTGTCAATTCACCCATATCCAGATAAAAGAAAATAGAAACTTATGTTAATGTTAATTATGAAACACCAACAGCACTAATAACACTTATGAGAAACAAGGTATGGTATCTGTGATAGGATTAGAATTGTCAACTAGGACAAAGGTTGAGCATTGTGAACACTCAGAGGACATTTGTCTTATATTAGAGGAGGTAAAGCCACACTGGTGTCTTGTAAGTACATGGGGACCCACATTCTTCCTGGTGACCACTAATTTTCCTTTGCCACAGAGGAATACTAAAAGTATTAGTAATAATACCAGGACTATTAATGGTATTTTGCTTCAGCACTTTCACACAGCACGTTTTAAAATTTGGCCCTCCCCTACTGAAGGAGGTAGGTTACATCATAGGCCCATTTTATAGACGAGGAAACCAGGGTTTAGAAAAGCCAAGCAAACAGCCCAAAGTCATACAGCGAATAAATGGCAAAGGCAAAACCCGGATTTGAGCCTGCTTTTTTGCTCAGCCCCAAATCCAGAACTGACTCCACTACACCACTGGTCCTGGGTGGCAGGTTTCAGCAACCAGTACAGTTTTCTACGGAGTTCTGCTTAGGACATATGTTTAGTGATTAGTTGCTGTATGGTCTTGCTCTCAAGGTGATAACCAATTCTTAAAGATGACTTTACTTTGGAAGGCAGAGCACTATTATCTGCAGGTTTTCCTGCCTGAATATTTCAGGTGTATAGTTCCCAACACACAATAGCTTCTTTGCAGTTCTTCCAAAGACTTATGGTATTTGTTCCTAAAATATTAAAAATTTCCTGGCAAATAGGATGTGTTTTCTAATTCTGGATTTAAGATTCCTCATTATTGTCTCAAAAACGCTGATTCAATTTCATTAATTAAGAATGAATTGTTATACAGTGTTGAAATCTGTTTTTCAATTGTATTAGGAAGTGAGTCAGTCACAATGCCGTTAATCGTGACAAGAACACTGTAAGTTTTAGTGGAGTCATTATAATAATTATCAAAATACTAATAGCCAACATTTATGGAGCGCTTATTTCACATCAACGATGTACTAAGGACTTCATGAATGTTATCTTATGGAACTCTCACAACAACCCTATGGGGTAGGTATTATTATTATCCCAATCTCCTATAGAAGGAAACTGAGTCTCAGAGATACCGAGTGAAGCAGGAAGAGGCAATGCCAGGAATTCAAGCTCTATCTCCCTGACTCCATAGCCTATGAGCCTGAATGGTGTAAATAAAATCTTGGCAGTCTTACCCTATTTCCTCAGGGTTATATTTTAAGAGTAAACCTGAGAGGAGCTTCAAACTCAGTATGTCTTTTTGATGACATGAAACAAATTGAGAAATCAGCCTTTGTCTGACACGGTTGATACATTTTTTAAAGTCAGGTTTTTACAAATATCAATGGTAAAAAGGGTGAGCTGAAAATGTAAACTGTAACAGCAACAATCACTGGGAGCTGGGAAGTCAAATAAACATGTTCTTTTCTCTAGGGTATATAGAAGGCTCAATTTGATCGTCTCTTTTCTCTTTCCCCAGTAAGTCCTATGCAACTGGATAAAACCAAAGAGGTGGTGGATGAGCACTTCTAGCAAAAGACGTTACCCCTCTGCTTGCAGATTCAAGGTCAAGACATAATTTTAGCATCCTTGCAATTGGGATGGAGTGTTAAGCTTTCTGATTCCAACACCTGAAGAAGTCAAGTCACAAAGTGACTGGCTTTGATTGGCGCTTAAAAAAACCCTCAGAAAAATCCATTTACACCTCTGATGTGAATGACTGGGTGAATATATTTCAATGGCTTTAGTGGGGAGGGAAAAAAAAAGTGTCAAATCTCAGACACTGAGATTTAGTCACAATACAAGCCAAAAAAAAAACCAAACACATACCTAAATAACAACAAAAACAACAACGAAACTGTAAATACACCTCTCTCAGCAGAAATATTAGTTAAAAAGGCAAAACTTAAGTGAATTATCATTTTTTTAAAAGAGAAAATGTTGTCAAAAGGTTTTGCTGCAACAACTATTGTGATCACACAGAAACCAAAACTGAGTTCTTAGGCGTCTGTCTCCAGGATGTTGAATGTTAAGTCTTGGAAAAGGTGCTTTTTATTTTTTAATTAAAAGGCAATCACTTAATTTTTACAGAATGACAGAAACTCATCTGAAGTGTGACCCCCTCAGTGAGGTGAGGCTATGAGGGCTGTGCTTTGGCCAGAGAACTCACAGTGAGGCAATGTTCTTGTTCTGAAGGCACACACTGGCCTCGATGAAGCTCTTTCACAATAAGGAAGCTCTCTTATAAATGATCCCAAACCACCTCCACTGTCGCCCTGCCTTCCCCTTGGAGCAACTTAGGGCACGTCTCACCCCTCCTGCCTTGTAATGGCCTTTAACTGCTGCTTTTGAGTGGTATAAATAAAATCTCTGCACTCTTCAACTATTGCCTCAAACCTACAACTTAAGGATAATGCCGAGGTGAGCATCTGGGTCCCCACACTAAGTCTTCTCCAGGCTAAAGGTCGTTAGGCAGCCCCCGCCCCGGCCCCACCACCAGTCCCCTAGGGTAGGGCTCTGAGGCTCCTGTTAGACATAATCTCATTCAGGTGAACCTAAGAGTCCATAGCACTCGCTTCATGGCAACTGACCAAAACTTGGAGCTGTCATCCTGGAGCATTGTCTAACAGGCCAATCCAAGGATTATTTAATTACCTGGAGGGATATACCTTTGTTTGACTTCTATTTATTATTAATTGGGGCTCAGAAATTACATACTAACTTACACAGTATTGTCCAGTATATATAGAAAAAATTTCTGTCTAGTAGAAAAAAACACCACAAAGGTTATGGTCTTAAGACCATGTAGGTATTAGCCAGTTTTGTCTTTAACCTAGTGAACTTATTTTGGTATTCTTTTCTGGTGGACTATATAATCCCCATTTATTTACTTTTTTAAATTTTATTTATGAGAGAGAGAGAGAGAGAGAGGGAGGGAGGGGTGGTGGAGGGGCAGAGGGAGAGAGAGAATCCCAAGCAGACTCCCCGCTGAGCATGGACCCCCCCCCCGTAACACCCCCCCCCCACCACCACAGGGCTCGATTCCATAACCCGGAGATCATGATCTGAGCTGAAACCAAGAGTCAGATGCTTAACTGACTGAAGTACCCAGGCGCCCCTATAATCCCCATTTCTATAATCTCTTAGAAATCAACTTTACCATCCTGCTGATTCCCCTATTATTCAGTTAAATAAATGTTTGATACGTGCTCATTCTATATTTGTAAGAAAGTCATGTTTTCAGCTTTTGAAAATTCTACTTTGACAGCTCCTTTACTCTGAACTTTGCATTTATGTTAATGCAAAGATCGCTTTTTTTTTAAGGATTAATGCCAACTAAAACTCCCAATTTGTCTTCACATGTTGTCCGATGGTCAGTATACAGTGATATCTTAAAAAGTTAAAGAGAAGCTTATTCTTGTTGAACCAATATGTAATGAGTGAGATTTGCCAATACATTCTAAGCAATAAATTATAAAGTGGCGGTATGGTCAGGATATGTGGTCTCCAGAGAATATGACCTGATAAACATGAATCTCAGAGTAAACAACTCAGTAAACTTCATAAAGTAAAGAAAAAGACATTAGGAGCCTAGCTGGAAAGAAAGTCGTGGGTTGATTGGTGGGGAAGGGCCTGTTTCCTCTCCCCTGCCTGTACTTTCCTCTTTAAAACTGGACCTTCACAGAGTAAATGGCTCAACATCCCCAAATTAAGCATTTCTCAGTATGTTCATAGCTCTGTCAGGGGAAGAAGGTGTCCTAGCAGTTGGCTTGAGCATTCTGGTGTGTCTGCCAGGCACAGGGCACTACAGTAAAGACAGGTGCATGAGACTATTGGAGCTAGATAACACCAGCCACTAAAAACATCCAGTCAACTCTCTCTAGTCTGAGTCCACGTTTGCCAAGAAAACGTCGAAAAATAATTTGTTTTCCAAGTAGCGTTTTTGATAGAAAGAGAGCACGCTGACTAGCTGGCCTCAGGCTCCTAACACACAACCATATTGAGGTGTGCTAAACACAGTGAGTTTCTGGACCTGCAAAGCTAAGGATCTCTTTCTGGATTGTGGGGACTCCATGTGAGCAACGTTACCCTGTGAGGCCTTGCAGGAATGACAGCTGGCTTGTCTCAATGACATACATTTAATTAAACATTTACTGAGTGCTAACCATGTATCAGACATCACGGGAGCTGAGGAGAAAAGGATTCCAAAGTCTCCTACGCACATAAAACTGCAGGCATTTTGAAGTGGACTTTTACATAAACTCCAGAAAATAGTTTCTGTGAAGTCCCTGGCTTGTCTTTGAAGACTATCTTGGAAGACCTTTGTTCTTTCTTTCCTATTTTTCTTGTCCTACAACCACTGGTGAGCATTGTTTACCTCACTAATGCACTTAGAATAATTTTTGGTTTTTCAAGCTACGTCTCTGATATGATATGTCCATATTTGATCTTTAATTTACACTATGGTCCTTGCCCATGAGGAGTTCCCATTACAGAAAGCAGCTCTACCCATTCTTCTGTAACTTCAACATGTCTGTTAAGAAATACCTCTACTGTCTTATTCCCAAAAGATTGTGACGTTTCTTCAGACCAAAATTAAGGGTCTTATATATATATATAAAACATATATATATTATATAATATATATATATAACATATATTATATGTTATATATAATATATATTATTATATATATATTAAAATTACAATCTCAGCATGCTATGAGAGTGCTTAACAGGGAGGTGAGAACAGTTCAGATGAGAACCGAAAGCAGAGTAGGAGCGGGCCACATAAAGAAGGGACAGCCCCGGAGAAGGCGGGTGGGGAGAGAACACAGGGAGGGTGGAGGGGCTGTACAAAGGCTTTGGAAGCAAGAACATACAGCCAACTGCAGGTGAAGGGTAGAATGTGGGGAGGGCCATGTGAGAGATGAAGCTAGAAGCCAGACAAAGCAGGAAGGCCTAATCATCCATTGTGAGGAGTGTGGCTTCATTTCAAAGAAAGGGGAAGCCACTGAAAGAATTGTGAAGGCATGGATCTAAGGGAAGGGCCTGGGGCCAGGGCTGGATGATACCCGTGTTTAGGCAGAAATCACTCTGGGTGTAGTTTAGAAAAGAGGTTAAAATGGTGGGAAATCAACAGGAGCGAGACTAATGAGGAGGCTGTTCAGAAATCCAGGCAGGGGTGGATTTGGGCTAAGGTGATGGAAGCTTAGTGATCAAGACAGAGATATCACATCCTCAAGAAGTATTTGAAATGTAGACTGGTAGATTAACTAAATATTGCGGGAGGCATGGTGATAAAAAGGAAGGAGGGAGGGCTTCTTAGTCTTTTAAATTAAATGATTTTTTGGCCAAATAGGGAGGTTGTGGAGCCAATTACTGAGCCATGGTAGACTTGGGATGTACGTAGATTAATATTACTTCAGGAAGATGATGAATCTGAGCTGTCTACAAGGCCTCCAATGGGGACACTTTAAGTAGTTGGATAGATGGGACAGAAGCTCAAACTAGGGTGGACAGTGGCTACAGATGAGTGAGTCTCCATCATACAGTTGGTGGGTTACTATTACAAAGAAGGGAGGACGTTCAGGAATACAGAATACATATTAAAGCTCAGAGGAGGCCTAGCAGAAAATGGTTTCAATGGAATAACTAGTGTGGAAGTTCAGCTAGATTGAGGGCTAAGAAGGAAGACGAGAGAGAGAGAGACAGTTTGGACATTCTTTCAAGAAATCTGGCCATCCAGAGGAGGAGAGATAGAGCCGTAACTGGAGGGAAAGGAAGTTTGCTGGCTTTTGTTTTCTTGTTTGTTTGCTTTGCTTTAGAAAGGAGAAACTTGAGGATTTCCAAAATTCATTAATAAAAAAAAAAAGCCAATGGGGGCAGGGGGGTGGAGGTTTAGAAAAGAGAAGGGATTATCCTTACTACCTTAAAGAGGCAGCAGGGAAGGAGTCCCAGTGCACAGCTGCTGGGTTTAACTTCAGGAAGGAGGTAGGCTGACAGTTCTTCATTGTAAAAAGGGGAGAAAAGGATAGATTAGGTACAAATGAAGACAAACTTGTACGTGTCTGATGTTAGAAAGTTGAAGGGACTTTCATTTAAGAGCTTTTATTTTCTATATTAAGTAGAAGGTGAAGTGTTTTACTAAGCCAAGGGAGACAGGTTCAGGCAGGGGCAAGTTGGTGATTGGAAACTGTGCTGTAACTAATGGGAGCAGGTGTCTAAGACAGTGAAGGGGCTGGGATTTTACCATCTTGTGAAGCTAACAAGTTAGACGGCCATAGCTTCATGGATGCTGGAAGAAAACACAAGACTCCTGGGTCATAGCCACAGGACTATATCACTCACAGGATAGCAAGCAACCTAAGCATCAGTTCCCCTCACCCCCAAGTCAAGCAAGGTGGGGTAAATGGGCTCAGATGGATGCCTGCAACTACGGTGGGTTGCATTACAGAAAAGGAACACTGAGTTTAGGGAATCCAAATCTTTTGTAATGGACAGAAAGCATGCCTATCATTTGCTCTAGAGGGAAATACTATCTTTATATTTCTAAGGCAGTAAGCAAACTTGCCATTTGCTCTGGAGGGAGATACTATTTCTATCTTTCAAGGCCATTCACTA
This sequence comes from Halichoerus grypus, assembly GCF_964656455.1. Lineage (NCBI taxonomy): Eukaryota > Metazoa > Chordata > Mammalia > Carnivora > Phocidae > Halichoerus > Halichoerus grypus. Next base: position 124,675,471 of record NC_135714.1, read on the forward strand.
TAGAAACATCCCTGAGAAGACAGTTGAGAACAAAGGGCCATCAGTGCCTCCGACGACAAGACGTACAGAGATGTGAGAGACACATGCAGAATTGTCTTCCAACAGAGGACATGTCCAGCGGGCCAACCCAGCTGATACTGGTTATCTCAACATTTGAGCTATCAAGCTCATCATTGCTCCCTTCAAATATCCCCACTTGTACAGGAGAATGATAATTAGATAGTCATTTTTAAATGACCAGAAAAACCTCTCCGACATGACACTGATCCCCTAACATTCCTTGGACATTATGATTAAAATAAGTAAGAGTCTAACCAACTGAACTGCTTTTCAACTCATAATTCACTCTCTCTCTTTTTTTTTAAATTGGGGAATTTGCTAAATGTATGTTTGAAATCTAGATCCTTGCTAGATTGAACTGTGGTCTCTGGGCCGTCAGCACTGGCCTCGCGTGGAAGCTTATCGGTAATTGTTGAATCTCAGACCCAGTCCCAGGCCTACTGTATCATCATCTGCATTTTTAACAAGATCTCCAGAATACTTGTAAACACATTGTAATTCAAAAAGAACTGATTTAGCTCTAGAGCAGGGGTAGGCAGACTTTTTCTGTATAGGGCCAGATAACGATTATTTCCGGGTTTGCTGGCCCATACAGGCTCTTAGAATTACTCAACTGTGCTACTGTAGCTGAAAAGCAACCAAAGTCAGTAAGGAAACAAATGCGCGTGGTCAAATTTGGCCCAAGGGCTGTAGTTTGGACCCCCGCTCTGAAGCGTTGTTTTGGATTAGCAGTTATATTTTAAAAAGAATTGCGTAAGTGTAACAAACTTTTTACTTTTAATAACTTGGGTTTTTGGTGAACCCACACTGCCTTCCAAACATCACAGCATGTTCCTTTGTAACTGCTTATACCACACTACTTAATTACCCATTCTTTAATTTTTCTCTAGACTGAAAACAAAATTACCAGTTAATAGTGTGTAAAATCTACTTTCTTCCTCTTTTTGATATTTGCAGTGACATTTGCACATGCCCAGCTGCTGATTCTACTCCTTTTCTTTATGATTTGTCAAAGATAGCAATTCAGCAATCTCAAATGTTAGTTTTCTCAGGACCCTATGAAGTAATTTGTCTGGGTCAGAAGATAGAGTCTGCTTATCTTGGGCCTACTTTCCTTTTGCCAATATTTACTTTACCATTTCTAATCTGAAGATGATTCTCTTTGCCAAAGATGATGGAAGCAAAGGGAAGGGCCGGGGGTGGGGGAGGGAAGGGGGACGAATGAATAGCAGGATGCTGGATAGTGGGCAGAATGTATGGAGTTTAGGGTCCTAATATCCAGAGCTGTATGAGAAAGAGGATAAACACAAGACCACAAAAGGGAAATAACATGTACACTGCTAATTAGAATATGGTGATATATGTTAAGGCTGAAAAAACAGTGTTCAAACTCACGATTTTTCTTTTTATTCTTTAACTGAAAGAGTAAATCTTCTTTTCTGACTATGTAAACTCATAGACCTGTATTAAAATTATTAATTTGGCTTTTTCTATCTAGATTAAGAGTGATAAGGACAAGCTGAAGTTCAATTAAAGCCTAAAGCGAGACGGATGTGGGAATTTTCTGTATTTTTCAAGAATCTTTCATGTAAATGTCTTCTAAGTTTACAGATTTAACATGCAATGATTTTCCAAAGGAGCCTCTTAAAAATGCTTATCTGTAGGGTATATATTGGACCAAAGAGGCAGCAAAAGGAAACTAAGTCAAAATTGCTTTTTTGATGACATGAGCTTTCATAGCTGAGCAATGATTTGTCAAGGTTCAATTTGGCCTGCAGACCTCCTCTGTGGTCACATGGCTGCAATCTGGTGTGTCGTGGTGGTTTTCTCTTCCCTGGGAATACATGTAGCAGTCCATGAAGGATCATTAACAGCACAACAAATATTACATACAAGAAGCACAACTCTCCCAAAATGTCAAGAGGATGGCCCCACGTTACGCGATGGTCAGCCAAGTGTCTGAATCTTATACATAGGAGCTGGTAGTTTCAGTGATACTAACTGACCTCATAACAATAGTCAACATTTATAAATGGACATAATGCACTAGGAACTGTGCTTCACAAACATTATCTAATTTTAAATTCCAATAATAAATTGATTATCCCAATTTTATAGGTGAGAAAAGTGAAGCTTATAGAGATTATGGCTAGGCTGTAGGAAGTACCAGGCGGCAGAACCCCAGCCAAAGAAATAAAAATAAAGGTTGAGAGGTCAAGAGATGGTCCAAAGGGAAGAAAAGTTGTTAGAAAGGAAAAAAAAAAATAGAGCAAAGGAGGAAGTAGGAAACTTAAAAAGATATTCAGAAAATGGATTGTAGGAAACCAACATAAAATATGTAATATAAATTAAAAATAGGATCAAAGGTTACAAATACAATCTGCCAGTGGTGTAGGAATATATGAAAAGAATGCACTAAGGGATTCTCTCCAGGCCATGAGAATAACACTGAATATTTACTACCCATTGGCTTAAAAGATTTAATGTATATCTGCCATTTTTGCTCATCGATGCCTTTAACAGAACAGGACACTTGGCGCATCCTAGGTACTTAATACATTTTCTGCTGAATAAATGAATGAATGTGTATCCACAAATGCTTCTTTCAGGGAACAGCATAGCCATTTGATAAGAAACACACACTTTCTGAAATGCTTCAAAACCCTATGTTTGTCATCATAATGAGACTAGCTGACATTTATTGAATGCCTGCCTACTCTGTATGTGTCAGGAACTGTTCTATACTCTTCGTATGTACTAACTCATTCAATCCTCACCACAACCCTCCGAGAAAGGTACCACTATGATTCCCACTGTATAAAGGAGAAAAATGGAGATATACAGACAGAAGAATTATACAAAATTCCCAAGCAAGAAGTGCCAGAGTGGGAGGCAAGCAATGTACCTGGCTCCAGAACCCATGGTCTCTGCCATCATGTATTTATATAGTGGTTAGGAGTTCTTGGAGAAGTTAGAGATATCAGAGAATTCCAGCTCAAAGGAATCTCGAGAATAATTTGCTGTCTCACTTTACAGATTGCAAAGTTGAGGCCCAAGAAGGTTGTGTCTCTCACCCACAGCCTCAGAGTTAGTGGAAACACTTGGAAGAGGACGGTAAGTGCCTCAAATTCCCTGCCCACTTTTTTATTTCTGATACCATACTGCCTCCTATAAGCCAGAGGAGTAGAGAAAAACTTACATATAGAAGACCTGAAAACTATTCCTCAGCACTATTGTATTTACTGTATGTCTAAAGCAAAAAGGACATAGAGAATAAAGTTAGACCAGGTGCTCCCTTCCTCCCAAAAAGGCTCATGAATTTCCAGCAAGGTTATGGGAGAACATTTGTGCAAAATTTTGTGAAAGCAAGGTAGCGATGTGGAGGATAAAGGAGAGGGGATGGTATGAGGGTCAATGAGGACAGAGAAGGGAGGCAATGAGAAGTGATCTGCGGAGATCTGGGGAAGGGGCTTTTAATGAAGGCCTCTGATGATTTTCTTTTAAATAAGACATTCAAAAGAACAGTGCAATCAAAACTAGAATTCAGAGTTATGACAGACCTTGCCCATAAACAAACAGCAAACAAACAAAAAACCAGACTATGTCTACACATGTGAAATGAATGGGTTTGGCAGAGCCCATCCATTCCTTTTGGATGCATCTAAGTGACAGCACACACTGCTGTTAGATCTAGCTGTGACGATCAATACTGAGTGCAAAGATGGACACAATGAATGGAGACAGCTGCACTCCACTTGCCTTGTCTCATATATCAATGGTCTGATTTACTCTGGTTTTTATCATATTCCTTAGCTAAAGCCATTCCTACAGCTTAGAAAACTGGCCCTGAGCTTTGTGATTCAGAGAGGCTTCATTTGGGAGAAGGGGGGAACTGACCAATGGTCCTCATGTGAGCATCCTTAGTCCACAAGCCCTCTCAACCTTTCCAAGGCAGAGGCAGCAGGATTCTGATGTTCAGGCTGACTTTAGGAGTCACCTTCCCCGACTCACCCCATCACCATCAACATGTATTTTAAACAGGTTTCTCCTCAATAACATGTTTATTTTTATTGAATATCAGTGGGCAGGAAAGGAAAAACATAAAATGTGATATTGGGGTCTGAATAAGATGGATCCTAGACCCTGAACCTCTCTAGGCCAGTGCTACCCAAAACCTGGCAGAATTCCTAGAGGCAGAAGGAAAAACAGTAATGAGGTGATCAGCTTATTACAACTGGTAAACAGACTTTGTCATTTTATGATCATGTGCTTTTTCTGGTATAAAAAGTTTAATAATCAAAAAAAGCAAATCACTTCTGCATAATCAAATTTCACCTCATGACCCAGGAAAATGCAAAGGAGCTAGCTTAAAATTTTTTTTAGTGCTTAGACTTTTATCCCCCAAATTCCTAGGGTAAATTGCTAAAAAGTGTCCTCATTTTTGGTTATATAATTATACATAGCTGATTCCTCTTAATGTTTCAGCGAAGACTCATTCCTACACAATTACTTCTGGGTCAGCACTATTGGGTGTTGCCACTAAAGAGTTATTAAGAAGGAGGGGCACCTGGCTGGCTCAGTCAGTAGAGCATGCAGCTCGATCTTGAGGTTGTAAGTTCAAGCCCCACATCTGTAGAGATTACTTAAAAAAATAAAATTTAAAAAAAAAGTTTTTTAAGAAGAATAGCCAATGTTTCCACTCAAAAATGACTGTAAGGGTGGATATTCATATCAGATATTTATTTTTAAATGACTTCTGCTAACCACTTCTATATCTTTGGCAAGAAGTGATCATCTGGTAAATTACACCAAGGAACTTAAGAGTCTTTAAGAAAATTGAAAATCTATGTCAACATAATTTTTCTAGTTCCCCAGTAGAGGGCAACTTCTACACACTTTGACAGTTAAAAAAAAAAAAAAAATCTGTGCATACCACATCAGTAAGAACCACTGTTATGTTTAAAATAAAACAATACAGTTATGTCCATGAATGGATTTTCACTAACAGGTAGCTATAAAATGTCATGAAATTTTAAATATGTAATTAGGAATTGAGTACATTTAATGAGTAATTAGCATTTTATGATTAATGTGTTATTGCAGAAACTTAGAAGTAGCAACCATTTAAGTCAGTCACTATGATAGAACTATCAGTATCTGAAATATACAAGGCAAATGATGAGAGTAGTGTTCTTTAGTAAACATTTTGATTAAATTTCATTATGACCAAGTTCCAAATACAGCTAATGTGAATGCATGAAATCTTTAATAAGACAAATACACAAAAAAAGGCCATAACGCAAACATCTCAGGGTACAACTGAATGTCAACATTATTACAGACTTTGAAATAATACTTATCAGTGTTCATGTTTTAAATGACATCAGATATAAGAATGTAACTGCACATATATACTTAAATATATGTAAACAGATATAAAACATCTCATTACTATGTAGGTTTGGACATAATGTGATACATTCTTATTCATTCACTCATTCAACACTTATTTACTGAGCATTTATTATGTGCCAGGTACTATTCTAGAGGTCAAGGATACAGTGTGCAAACCTGACAAAATTCTCTGCCTTCTTGACGCTTATACTTCCCATAATAAAAAGTAATGTGTCATAAGGCCTTCTGAAAAGATAGATCTGAAAGTTAGATGCTGTGTCTCGTAATGCTAGTTTCTTTTTTTTTTTTCTAAAAAAAGGTTTTGTTATGGGGTGCCTGGGTGGCTCAGTCGTGAAGTGTCTGCCTCCGGCTCAGGTCATGGTCCCAGGGTCCTGGGGTCCTGGGATCGAGCCCCGCATCGGGCTCCCTGCTTGGCGGGAAGCCTGCTTCTCCCTCTCCCACTCCCCCTGCTTGTGTTCCTACTTTCTCTCTCTCTCTGTCAAAGAAATAAATAAAATCTTTAAAAAAAAAAAAATTAAAATTAAAAAAGGCTTTGTTTTTATTACAGATAAATATTACATGGAAAAATGAAATGGTTCATAATCTTAATACTCAGAGAACTCTTGTTGACCTTAACTAATGTAATACATGAATTTGACTGGAAAAATCTTAATTGTATAGAAAAATAATGAAAAGTGAAATATTCTAGTACCTCACTCTGCCCCAGAAATGTTAAGTTTCTTGTGACTCCCTCCAGAAAAGAAAATAATATACCAGTATCCATCCATCCACCTATCCATCCCTCTACCCACTCATTCATCCATCTAAACCATCCTAAATTCTTCAAATGTATGCATTTTCTTAAGAAAATCGTACTATACACAGTATTTTGCACACAGCTCTATTTTTCTCACTTCATTGTCCTTCTAGGAATGCTTTTCATACACGAAAATATAACTGTACCTCATTCTTTTATTTGACTCATTTTTTAATGTTTAAGTATTTTATAACATTCCATCTCTAAATACCTCAAAATTCTGGTTTTAAAGGAGATTATACAATTTTGTCTGAAATTGATAAGAGCTGTGGTATGTAGTGTTAATTAGTGTAGTTTCATCTATGAAGACTGGAATTCATGGACTTCAAAAAGAAGCCTGGAAAAATGACCTTTAATTTATTATAGAGTAACAAATTAAAAAAAAAAAAAAGGAATCAGCAACTGTTCTGGATAAAAAAAACATACCAATAACTCCATTAGGGCACATGCAATGTAACAATCTTTTAAAGAGTATCTCTGGTTGTGAACTAGAAATATTAGTAAATTTTTTTACTAGTAAATTTTTATAATACTTCTGTTATAAAAATCAATATTTTTTATTTCCACTTAAAATTTTTAATTAAACATCTAAGAATTACTTTATCTTATTCTATTTATAATACTGCTTAACCCCTATATTTATTTCAGCACCATATTTGATATTAAAATGTGATCAGAATTTTTAAGTTTACAAAAATATTATGCAAAATAAAATACAAAGCACTAGGTGGTGCTGTGGGACCTTCCAGATAAACCAATGCCACAAAGTTCTGCTCTAGATAAATTAGTTGTGTGGCTGATTCTATATATTTAAATGTACATTAAATATTGTTTCTAGATAAACCAATACCATGTTAAGTAATAAACGTTAACATAATGCCAAAACCAAGTTTTGATAGATGACCTCAGGAAGACATGACCCTTTTCATAATTACATACCTTAACTCCTATGTTAAACTATTAAAAACATCCTTATATAATAAATGTCATTTTTGAGGCATGCTTCTCAATTGTTATTTTCACCTGCCTTTAAAGTTATTTTTTCATAAGTCCAAGAATAAAAAACCCAACAATTATTTTTTCTTGTCAAATAATTTTCTATTAGGCAATTTCTTATGTCACAGAAGAGTAATCTTCTTGGGCTCTATTTTTCAATTCTCCCTAGATGTGGCTACTTGTTGTAGTGATGTTAATTCAAATGCTGAAAGCGGCCAGACTGACAAGGGAAATGTCTGAATCAGGCCATATGTAAAATAATAAGGAGTGGGGACAACCTAGAAAAAACAAAGAGTGTATGCATTCAAATTCAGATGAAAAAACCAAAATGCGCGCACGCGCGCGCGCGCGCACACACACACACACACACACACACCACTAGACAGGTCAAAGAAAGCACATCTTGGACCCCACATGGGCCACTCATCTGTGACCTCTGACCAAGCCCCAAGCTGTCCCCAACCACTTATCTATGAGTGACACATCTTAAAAGAAAACTCGAGAATTTCAGTTCAAACGAAGGAGTGCAAATGATGTTTTAGTTGTTCTTCTGGAATGCTTTCTTAATCACATATGTATGTCCTTAAAGAAAGAAATTCCTAATGATTCAGGAGATAAACTATAGTCATCAAGAGCATCAATTCTCCTTGTTGAGCTACTAATTCAAAGAAAAGCATAGATTTATTAGCAGCCTTTTTCAATCAGCATGGCTTTTCCTCTCCCTACTTTTATGATCGTGGGGGGACAAAAATGAAGTATTTAATATTGCATGGACAGAAATACATGATTAGCTTAAACTAAAAAAGGGCAGAATTATTTTCACTAATAGTGATGGTGGAGCTTACATTGTAGGTACAAGATGTGATTAAAAGGAATGAAAATGAATTTTTGACAAATACAACAAAACTCATCTAAAGGAATGTTATTCTTCAAGTTTGTCACTGAGAGAAGCCAAACTCATTTTTAAATGATGCATCATTGCAAACATTCTAGCTGTCTTCAGAAAAGAGCTCATGGGCCACATAAGAAAATAATATAAAATCATGTCATTTCTGAACTGGAAGGGACCACAGAGATGAACAAACCTCTTGCTACTCGAGCTACACCTCACAAATCACTTCTTCTTGAAAGATAAACACAGTGAAGCTGCAGTCTCTAGGCGAGGCTATGTCACAGAAAGCTAAGTGACCTGATGCTTCCAGGAAGCCATGAGGGGACCACAATTTACTTGGAATAGGGAATAAACCTTTCGCCAGTAACCGAGGCAAAAATACCACATTTCAGGAATTTCAAATATCATCTAAACACCCACAAGAGTCTCCACTAAACACTAAAAATCATTTGGAATTTTTAAAGAATGTAATGGGTTCAAACAGATACATGGAGGAAGTGGCTGAAAAGTAGAAACAGATTGGAGCCACACTGCCTGAATTCTTTCAGCTCACTTTTTAGACTCCCTGAGAGGCTGTCTCAGAAGATAGTCTTTTGACCTAAGAAGCATCTTGTTTTTCCCACTGAAGGCCTTCTTCTAAGGCAGCAGTCCTCCAGTGTGGTCCAGGGACCCAGGGGTCCCTAAGACAGTTGTGGGAGGTTGGTGAGATAAAAAAAACCACTTTTGTGATAATACTAAGTCATTATTTGCCTTTTTCATCCTCATTCTCTCACAATTGTACAGAGTAGTTTTCCAGAGGCTACGTGTTATATTGAAAGATTTGGTACAGAAGCAGGAGACTCCAGTTATCTTATATCTAGCCAGACATTAAAGAGATTTGCAAGATGGGAAACAATGATACTCTTCTCACTAGTTTTTCTTTTTGTTTTGGAAAATATAGGGGTTTTGTTTTCATAAAAATATATGTTTTACATATCATGTTATATCAGGTTTGTTGTTTTCAAATGAATGAATAATTTCCTAGCCTTAATTTCAACTATGATAGTTCAGATTTTAAGAATGTAAAGAGGCCCCAGAAGTTTGAGAACACTGTTCTTCAGGTAAGCTCTCGCATCTTTGTCTCAATCAATTCTATCAGTGTACTTTCCTCTAAGTACTTTTATGAGCCTAAAACTTCTACCAGAATGAGACTGTATTAGAAGCAGGCAAGGTAGAGCATTTTGGAGCAGCAAGCGCTTTCATGGGCAAGGGGGGCCTGACTAGCTTGATGCAGAGGGCGAAACAGTGGCCTGAGAGCTATCGGGGCCCAGGTGACATGATCCAGGGAGAAGAGGGGATTCGGAAGGACTCAGGAGGGTATAATGGCAAATGCTTTGATTTCGAAATTTAGCCTGGGACCAAGGCTACATCATTTTTCTCTACCTTCTCTTACCTTTTATACTTTGGGAGACTCCAACCCAGTCTCCAAACTGAAATGCAGTCCTTCATTGATTTCCCACTAGTCTTGAAAGACCAGTTATGCCCTACAACATCCTGTGTGATCTCCTCCTGCCTACCTCTCCATCTCCAGTTCCCCACCTGGCTCTCCATGCTTCAGCCACTGGCCCTAGGTCCATTTCCTTGCCTGGCTGTGTTCCCTTCCACCTGCAGAGCTCGGTTTCCTTCAGTCATCAAGGAAGCTTTCTTGCCACTATCAATTTCTCCTGAACATGTAATCTCCTCGTATCATGGACCTCCTCTGTAGCACTTAACCACAGCTGCAATTTTACATGTACTGGTATGATTTTTTAATTAATTTTTTTTAAATTAATTAATGTTTTTGTTTCCTCTACTAGGCTGTAAGTTTTATGAGGGTAGGGATCATGCTTATTTTTATGCTACCTTGTATTCCCTGTACCTAGTAAAATGCCTGGGACATAGTAGGGGCTCCATTAATATTTTTGAATAAAGGAATAAATGATTTCTTGCTTCAAGGAATGATTAATAATTGTAACTATAATAGGCGGCATTTATTAAATATACCTGCTAGACACTGTTGTATGTACTTTGCAAGTGCTTTATAATTTTGAAAACAAGCCAATGGATAGGTACAATCATTATCCCCACTTACGGATGAAGAAACCAAGTCACACAGAGGTTAGCTAATTTGCCCAAGGTAAAACAGTAATTTTTGAGGTCAGAATTTGAACTCAAAGCACATTGATTCTAGAGCCTGTAACACTATACTGTAGTTTGTGGGCCTAATCTCCATTAATAAGGTTGGGATTTAAAAAAAAATTATGTACCAGAGAAATCAACAACTGATTTAGCAGACTGTAAAAAATGAACTTTTGCAAACCGATGAGTGATTCTAATGGGGAACTGTGGAATATGTCCTCAAATTAAGAAATTTCAAAAAACAACAAAAAGTCATTTTCACATTAGAGCTTTAGTATATTTGTTTCATTGGTTAAAAAAGGAAAAGATATGTATGCATTCTGTTTTCTGAGAGTATAAGGGTAGTCCAAGAAATAATGATGAAAATGATGTTCTCTTCCCATACACATTAGAATTTGGAAAAAATTCTTTGCTCTTTTCAGAAATTATATTTTTAAAAACAGAAGTGAATCAAAATAAAGCAATGAGCCCAAACTTTCAGAATTAAATAGATAAATGTCCCTCTTCCCAATTTGGTTTAATTTGACTTAAAATTTTCAGTTATGTTTATGTCTTAACTAACACAGGTTTTATTTATATTAACCTGGTCATTTGAAATTACAAATGACTGTCTCATGAGTCTTTAAATGCAAACCATAATTGCAATTCAAATCTATTTTTTTTTTGTTATCCCAGCATTCTTAACAATATATATTACTATAGGAAAAACAAAGTGAAAATCTAGGAATCCGCAAATTCTGACATTTTTATGTTTAAGTTCAATTTTATATTATTAGAATCTTCATAGTTTCATTCAACAAATAATGATTAGACACCTACTCTAGGCCAGGCATATCCCAGACACTTGGGAAACCATGGTAAAGGTGGCCCGATCTCTACTTTAAAAGATTTTACAGTCTAGTTGTGGCAAAGTAAAAAGGCAAAGGCCAGATAATGGGGCGAGGAAAGGCTGCTTACCTCACTTCACTGAACAGGGGATTCCAAAAGAGGTGACATCCAAACTAAGACCAGGGGCACCTGGGTGGCTCAGTCGTTAAGCGTCTGCCTTCGGCTCAGGTCATGATCCCAGGGTCCTGGGACTGAGCCCCACATCGGGCTCCCTGCTCAGCGGGAAGCCTGCTTCTCCCTCTGCCTGCCGCTCCCCCTGCTTGTGTTCCCTCTCTCGCTGTCTCTCTCTCTCTGTCAAATAAATAAATAAAATCTTTAAAAAAATAAAAAATAAAATAAACTAAGACCAGAATGATGAAGAGAAATGGCCAAGAGATGGGTGGAGGTGGGAGGTACCTAAGAATGGTCTCGGAGAGGGGAAAAGCATGTACAAAGACCTAAAGACAAGAAAGTGTTCTCACAGTGTTTAGAGGAAAAGAAAGATAGCATGTAGTGACAGGACATAACAAATGCCACTCCCATGACAAGAATCTCACAAATTCCTCATGAAAAGATAACCAGTTATACTGCTAGCCTTGTCATTTTCTGGTAAATCAAAGAAACATAAAGGGCAATTAGATTAAGGAATACCTTAATCCTTGGCTCAGTCGGTTGGGCAACTGACTCTTGGTTTTGGCTCAAGTCATGACCTTGGGATCATGAGATCAAGCCCCATATAGGGATCCCCGCTCAGTGGGGAGTCTGCTTGAGATTCTCTCTCTCTCTCCCTCTGCCCCTCCCCCTGCTCATGCACTCTCTCTCTCTCTCTCTAAAATAAATAAATAAATCTTTAAAAAAAAAGATTAAGTAGTATCTCAAAGGGTGCCATTTGGAATTTAACTTTCCTTAGCACTAAACTTTTTTTAATATTATTACCAAAACGTCAGCAAAAGCAAACATGACCAGTGCTGCTAAGTGGAGAGATGGTTGGATAGGGTAATAAAGTTAGGATCTTAAGACCGTCCAAATCTTCTATTGCTTTGACAGATGCTTTGTTCTCTAAAGAATGTTTATTACTAGGGTAAACTTATTCCTTCTGGAATTCTTCTTATTTAGCAAGGAGTTATTTCTATTCAGAAATGGAAAATCCAAAGACCTAAAACCCCTCACTGTATGGGAACCTGTGTGGCTCGTGCACCGGTGCTGTCGGCCGGGCCCCAAGTCCTCAGTTATGTATAGAAATGCACAGCTACAGCAGGAGCCAGGGGCATGGGCCTGTCAGGGATTTCTTAAGAGGAACAAAAACATTTGATTGAGTCTTCTTTTAGAAAATACAAGCTAGGTGACAAGAGGAAGATCTTTGAAAGGAAATGTGAGTCTTCCTCCAAACATAAATTAACTTCTTATAATAGGTGAAAAATGAATGTTAAAAAAGTGCTTGAAATGAAACCAGAAATATAACTAGAGCAAAAGCCTCAGAAATAGATATAAGAAAGGCTGATGATCGTTCATCAAAGCCACATACTTTACAATACAAATTCATTCCTTATATATTTGAGAAAAATAACTAATGGGGGTCACCAAGCTCCAACGTCTCTGAACCAAATTCAATGGATTCAGTGTTTACATCTAGGAGTACTCAGGTTATTTGAAATAAAATGTCTTGTAATCCCCAAACCTGGCTGGCTTCTGAGGTGTGAGTTCTCATTCTAAATGAATGAAGCATGTTTACAGACTGACCGGGGAGCACTAGGACTATGAAGATTACCATGAAGAAAATGCAATCTAAGATATCTTATGGAATTTCCCCTATTATGCCAAACACAACAAAAGCTTTCACTGGGATTTCAATAAATTTAGTTCTACACATTGCTGCAGAAATTTAGTTATTCTCCCTTTCTCTAGTGAATAGCTGGGGTAGCAGCTGGTGCATTTTGTATTTAAAATGTGAAAAAAGAACTCTCATTCTCTCTCAGTACCTACATAAATGTGCTCGAGAAAATTTGGAAAAATGATTTACTTTAAGTAAAATGACTTTATTTCCTTTACTGTAAGGTATCTGAGATGCTTTTAAACATCTAAGAGTAAGAGTCATGTTTTCAAAAAGCATATAGATTTCTTCTGGAGGAGACTACAATGCATAAAAACATATCCTTTAAATTTATGTAAATTTCAACACACATGCTTGAATGTATATCCTCATTCTTCAACACTTTCTGGGTAGAATTTTTAATGCCTCATCTCTACGAAATAACTTAGGTGACATATAAATATTGTGAGGTAGCCAGACAAAGATACTATAATTTTGTATTACTTTAAAGAGTGCAACGGTCTCATTTTTGTCATTACCATACAGGTTAGATCACATGTCATATTATTCAGCCAAATTCTGTAAAATTGAAAGCGTATTTAAAAATCAATGCAAAGACATCAGAGAATGCCTAAAATGGAAGAGAATCAAATCAATTTCCCTATTCCTTAGACTTAAAATGGGAATAATTTGTTGATCAGTCATAGAAACTGTAATTTAGCAAAACAGAATCTAATGAATGCTGAGATACTTGATTTTCTTAGATCTTATTTTTTACACAATTGATTTCTGCCAGTTTGAATGTGAAAAATTCCAACGTTTTTAAACACGTTGCAATTCACACGACCTGTGACACATGACACAAAACACATGACATAACACATCAAATTAACTACTTATTACTAAGACAGTTCATTAAACAAGACAAAGCCTCAGTTGCACAACTATTATGGTTTAATATATTGACTTCCCTATTTTGACTTCCATACACAGTTAATTGAACATTTTGCAAATTCAGTGAGAAATTCAATTGAGACTATTTAAAAATACCTTTCACTATGAATTTTTAAATATTTTACTACACACATGATATGTGAAGAAAATCTTCAGTCACCTATCTGCTATGTGACAGGTGCTTATGTAAAATAAGTTATCTCATTTAATCCTCAGATATATTATTGACTATTGCTCTGAGAAGGTAAATAACCTGTCCAGGGGTCCAAAGGCTACTGAGAGCTCCTCATATTACTCTATCACTCAGTAGCATTTGACTTCCTCCTTCTTGAAACACTTTGTTCTTTTGGCTTCTGGAATACTATAAACTCCTCTTTACCTTCTCCTAGATCTTCCTTCCTCAATTCAGGTCTCTTATAAGACCTTTCCTGACAACCCTCCACACAACACACACACACACACACACACACACTCACACTCACACATATCTACCCTTCCCTACCATGTTCTATTCCTTTTATCCTTTATCTGGCTTTATTTTTGTTCACAAAACCCATCACCACCTGACATTATAGTTATTTGCTTGTTGTCTATTTCCCCTGCTATTCACCCAACCCCATTGCCCAACAAAGCTCCCCAAGGTTGAGATCCACAAGACTGGAATCTCATTTGTCTTTTTCCCCCTATATTCTTAGTTACTACAACAGCGCCTGGCACAAAGTAAGCCTTCAATAAATGTGTTGAATAAATGAAAGGCTAGAAGTTGTGGAGCTGGGATTTGAATCCAGGTATTTCCAACCCTAGGTTGATGCTAAATTTACCACATCTATTATATTTTAATTTCAAATAGAGCACACCTTGTGTAAGACTGATGAATCACAGACCTGTACCTCTGAAACAAATAATACATTATATGTTAAAAAAAAAACAAAAACATAGTAGGAAGGAAAAAATGAAGAGGGGGGAATCGGAGGGGGAGACGAACCATGAGAGACTATGGACTCTGAGAAACAAACTGAGGGTTCTAGAGGGGAGGGGTGTGGGGGAATGGGTTAGCCTGGTGATGGGTATTAAAGAGGGCACATATTGAATGGAGCACTGGGTGTTATACACAAACAACGAATCATCGAACACTACATCAAAAACTAATGATGTAATGTATGGTGATTAACATAACATAATAAAAAAAAAGTTTCTGAAGAGTAAACTCACATTCTTTATAAGGAATCCTAGAGCCCTGTGCCTCTCTGCTCTACCCAAAGCCTATAACTAAAGAAAGCTGCTTTACTGAAAGAAAGGGAATGTGGGGTCACACAGTCCAGGAAGAAAGAACAAAGGAGCTAACATTTATTGTGCACTTACTTTGTTCTGAGTAATACATGTATAGTACCTATGTACGCACATATCTATATTTGAATGTGTTTATTTCTGTATGTGTATAACTCATTTACATTTAATCCCCATGGCAATAATACAAAGCAGGTAATATTTACCTGTTATTTTTAGATGTAGACACAGAAGCTCACAGTTATTCACAGTCACCCACAGTCACCCAAGAAGGTCCCAATAATCTTTGTGTGTGGGAATGTATGTGTATGATAAAATCTTTATTTCTCAATCTTTTTTGTCTACCTGAAATATTTTTGAAGTAGAATACTGAGAAAACAAAAACAACTGCACAGCATTTAATATTCCAGAATGCTTCTTTTCATTCAAAAAAGCCTCAAGCAACTGGCAAAGAAGGTGGAACAGATAAAATGAGGACTCCTCTTTGGGGCAGGAACCATTCATTTATCCTCTAGCTTAAAACAATAACTGTGCTCTACCATAGATTCACTGACCACTTTCAAGCTATACACAAAAGGCAGAAGTAAGATTGGCAGAAGGAACTTATTTGAGGAGAGTTATCATTGGACCAAATAATTATCCACTTGCTTCTCCAAGGTGGTTCCCGCCCAAGGTAAGCGAGGAGATCTTCAGAGAACCAGTTGGAGAATGTGTCCCCTGGACTTTGAGGAGTGGGAAATGGGAATACCAGAGGGTGTTCTCTTCCTAGAGAAGCTTGAAGCTGAGAGGCTGGGAGGGGAGAGAGGCTACAGTGGGAGCAAACTGTCAGTTTTCCACTGGCCAGGCAAAGATGTCACTTGACCTAAGGAGGAAAACTGCTCTTGAGTCATTCTGCCCAGGATTCCACCCAGAGAAGTAGATCACTAAAAGCCAAGAGCTGTGGCTGGAGTTGTAAGAGGATCATTGTCAATACCATGCAATGCTGGATTAGGATGTTAGTGAAGTAGGATCACTCAAAAACCCACAGAAGCACCCCTGCAAGAGAAAGAGCTAGACTTTGGAGATGCACCATATTCAGAGGGCAAAGCCTGATTACAACCCAAGACACATCAGACTTTGTCCATTCTTCTCTAGTCCCTCCTTCCCCTATGTGCTTGATCCTAGAGGGAACAAAAACAGTAGCTCAAGAATGGGAGAGCACAGGGCGCCTGGGTGGCTCAGTCGTTAAGCGTCTGCCTTCAGCTCAGGTCATGATCCCAGGGTCCTGGGATCGAGCCCCGCATCGGGCTCCCTGCGCTGCGGGAAGCCTGCTTCTCCCTCTCCCCTCCCCCTGCTTGTGTTCCCTCTCTCACTCTGTCTCTCTCTGTCAAATAAATAAATAAAATCTTAAAAAAAAAAAAAAAAAAAAGAATGGGAGAGCAGGTAGGCCAATGAGAAGAGAAGAAACCTATTATAATTCTCCCTTCCCTACTGCAGATTATTGACTATGAGTTGATGGGGGCAGGGAGAGCTTTTAATTGAATATGAGACTGAAGTTTTGACATTAGACTGCACCAGGCTTTTTCTTTGTTTATTGAGGTACAACAGACATAGTATAAAATTTTACATATATCTCATACATATACATATGCCTGGGTAACCTCCACACAGATACAAATAGAAAACATTTCTAGTTATCTAGAAAGATTTCTCATGCTTCTTCCACGTCAATATCTACCCTGCTAAAGTTATCACTATTTTCACTTTTATCACAATAGTGTAATTTTTCTTACGTTGAACTTCATTTACATGAAGGCATAGATATGAACTCTTTGTGTCTGGCTTCATTTGCTCAATCTTATGTCTGTGAGCATTAAATATGTTTTTGGGTGGGGCAGTAGCTCATCTTTTCCATTCATATTTTGTGTTCTATTGTATGAACACTCTACCAGAATTTACCCATTCTCCTGATGATGGACATCTGAACTTTTTCCATTTTGCTCTATGAAAAAAAAAGTTGCTAAAACCTTCCTGAACTTGCCTTCTGGTGGACATATGCACTCATTTCTGTTGAGTAAATATCTGAGAGTAGAAGTGCTAAGTCATAGGATAGGCATATGCCTAGCATTAGCAGCTATTGCCAAACAGCTTCCCAAAGTACTTGTAGCATTTTTCACTCCCACCAGCAATGTATGTGAATTTCAGTTACTAGACATCTGCATTAACACTTGATACTGACAATCTTTTCCAATTTTAGCCATTCTGATATATGTACTGTGGTATCTCATTGTGGCTTTAGTTTGTATTTTCCTAATGACTAATGATGAGTCCTTTTCCATACGCTTTTTGAAGATCTGGATATCTTCTTTTATGAAATGTCTATTCAAATATTTGCCTGTTTCTTATTGTCGCCTATATTTTTTATTGATTTGTATGAGCTACTTATATAGTCTGGATACAAGTTGGATATCTGACAAATAATGTGCCTATTCTAAATATCTTCTCCAACTCTCATGGTTTGCCTTTTATTCTCTTAATGGTGGTTTCTGTTGAACAGGTGTTTTTAATTTTAATGAAGTCCAACTGATCAATCTTTCCATATATAGTTATGTTTTTGTGACTTAAGAAAATGTTCTCCTATGTTTTCTTCTAGCAGTCTGGACTTTTTAGTACCTAAAAGTGGCTGGAAGAACTACGGGCTCATCCTGAATTTTCATCTAAAAAGAGGAAAGAATGATTTTACAGAGCAAAAGTGTGCTAATGAGGGTCAGTAATACTGCTCTCTGCTTGCACCTGACAGAGTCTAGCTCATTCAATAAGTCAGTTATACTTGATTTGACTATGAAGATTCATTTGAGGAATAAGTATATCATATCTTTTTTTTTTAATGAATAATTCTCCTAGCGTGTATATTAGACACTCCTAATCTATTACTTAAGTTTATCGTAGATATGACATAGTCATGCAGAATCAGGAGACTTTCCATTAGTGAATATATATCAGATGCCTTAGGGCAATCTACACCAAGATGTGTTTCTTTTATAATTTGATTTTCCTAGTTTGTGTGTCATATTGAAAAGATTCTGGGCAGAAATTTAGAAATGTTTCCAGTCTACCCTGTCACTGACTATCTAGTAGATAGCTCATCTATATCCATACAGTTGATTTTCCAAAACTATATAACAAGGTTGGATTTGGATTTCTTTTTTTTTTAAGATTTATTTATTTTTAGAGAGAGACAGCACGCATGAGCATGGGGAGGGGAAGAGGGAGTGGGAGAGGGGAAGCAGACTCCCCAGCAGAATCCCTCCTGAGCAGGGAGCCTGCCCGAGGGGCTCAATCTCCCGCCTGACCAGGGGCTTGATCTCCCGGACCAGGAGATCATGACCTCAACCAAAACCAAGAGTTGGTCTCTTAATCCACTGAGCCACTCAGGCACCCTGGATTTGGATTTCTAATCTGTCTTTTACCCAGCATCTACCGAGTGGTCTAAACCTAGAAACCTAAGAGTCAACCTTAACTCCCTTCCCCCTCACCTACTACATCTATACTCATCAAGGACTCCCTATTCTACTTCTAAAATAACTTCAATATATCTTTGCTTCTCATCATTCCCACTGCCACCACTGTACTCGAGGCCAATGTTCTTTTCCCCTTGAATCACTACACAGCCTTCTCATTAGTCTCCAGACCTCCAGTCCTGCCCTGCTCCCATCCATTTTCCACTTTCAGTCAAGGTGGCCTCTCAAAGTTAGTAATAGCTAAGTTGTCTGCAGCACCTACTCTGTGCTTGGTAGTTTATAACCATGATCTCACTTCATGTTTATAACAACCCTAAGAGGGAGGTATTTTATTTCTCTTTCTGTTTAAATGGAGTCACTAAAGCTTAAAGAGGAAGAGTAACTTCCCCAAGGTCATTTAGTAAGGAAGGAGTCTATAAACCTGATCAGGTCACTCACTCCACTTGCCTTCAAGCTCATTGAATGAACCAGGTTATTTCTCTGTGCTGGGTCTCTGTGCCTGTTGCTCCCTCTGCCTGGAACATATTCTCTCTAATCTCTACTCCCCGTACCCCTTTATCCTAACTGATATCTTATCTTTCAGGCATTAGCATTCCTGAGGTCCCTCAGAATTAAAGTCTCTACTTACCTACTCTCATAGTTCCCTAACTTCTCCTGTCATAGCATTTCTCACATTTTATTTTAATGCTTATTTAACTGTCTTCTCCACTAAATGAAAATTCTGTGAGGGGAGGAATGGTCTATCTTCCTTATTACTGTTCTTGTGACGCCCACATAACACCTGACACTCATCAAATATTAGGAGGTGCTCAGCAAATATTAGTTAAAGGAAAAAATATTGGCAAGATATTTTTGATATGTCGGTTGTTTGGTGAAAAATACAATGAACCCACAAAACTGCAAAATAAACTATCCAATAGGTATTATAACTCTTTTATCAAAGAGCCCTCAATCAGATCATCAGGAAGGTTGTAAACTTGCTCTAAGTTCCTTGCATGCAGTGTCTGTATCTTACCATTTCTGTGGTGCTTTCTACACAATGTGTATTTATTAAATGACTGTCAAACAGAATTGCTCACAAAGATGCCTCTCTTCGGATGACCTTCCCCATCTATCACTCCAAGCATAGCTCATGCCTCCCCTCATTTGAAAATACAGACTGGTATGGATTCTGGAGCCAGACTCCCTGTGTTCCAATTCTGGTTCCACCAGGTATGTGACCTTGGCAACGATTAAACCCTTATGTAGCTCAGTATCTTCTTCTGTAAAATGGAGATCGTAATTGTCCCTATTTCATAGGGCTGGTGCAAGGATTCAGTGAATTAATACAAAGTATTAGACTGGTGTTAGACATAGGGAAAGCACTGTGGTAACTGCTGTGGCTACAATTTACATCACAACTACTAATACTGCTGGTGAAACGACTCCTTCTCTTCTCTGCACTTCTTGAAAGCAAATGTATTAGTTCTCTTTTTAGCTCCTTCCACGCTGCCTCACACATCGTCGGCCTAAAAGAAATATTAACTCGATAGATTGAGAGATTATTGCATTTCTGCCAGAGTCAAAGATTTCTTTTTAGGTGGGTCAAAGGTATGCTATTTCTTCCAAGCTAAGTCAAAGTTGTGTTTTGTAAGTAAGTTGGAAGAATGGATTTTGGATGGCTTTAGAAGAATTATTTTGATGGAGCCCAATTAAAATGGGGCTGCTAAAGCAAAAGCACAAAGAGGATTAGGTCACTGATTCTTGCTTGCTTTCCCAAAATTCTGACAAGTGCACAGTTTAAGAAAAAAAATAAGCCAGTAAACAGTGAATGCTGCTTCCACTTCCTTTTTCAATACTACTTTCATCAGAGAGTAAGTATCCAAGGAGGTAGACGCCCCCAAAAAAGCAGCTGCCAATCCTGGGCAGCAACTAAAGTCATGAGATCCATAAACTGAGCAAAGTATCGGGGGAATCTGTAATTCTATCTCTGATTATTGTTCATTAGCATTACATTATTATATCTTAATATCCAGTAAATATGGAAAATAGAAAAGTTTTGCTAAAAGTTATGGCTCATTAATATCCTTTACCTCCTAGAAAGCACAAAGCAAAACACTATTTCATATTTATATAAACACTGAATTCAAGCAATAGTAAGACAGATTTTTGCTTCTTTTTTGTCAAGGATCTATATTTGTATTATTATTTTAAATTTTTATCTGGATGCCTAACTATGCAAGATACAGTAAATATTACATATATGATTTTTAAAATTACAAAGTATACATCAAAATATTATTTAGTACCTTGCAATTGATGGTGGCTGATTTTATGACCACATTTACCATTAAAGTTTATCTCTTAAACTTAAAGCACAGTTAAATTAAATCATTAGGTTCAGGCTCAAAAGTTTAATAGATCAGAATTTTCTTATTCTTGATGAATAATGCTTCAAAATTATTACACTTAGTGTGAAGGGTGGGATGGTTACCAAGTTACCAATATCTGAAAGTTCTGCTCAGGCTCCTTAAGGTGGGTAGGTATACAGTTACTGTTTCTCAATATAGAGCAATTTTACTTAAATGAAGCAATGCTTTCAGCACTCAAATTCTAGAGTCAGAGAGGTCCATTTGATTGAGTCTTGGCTCCATTTCCTACCGGCCATGAGTTCTTAAGCAAGTTATTTAATGTCCCTATGTCTTCTTCAGTAAAACTCAGATAGTACAGTTTTGCATCCTTTACCCAAAAATCTTGGAGCCAAATGGGTTTCTATATAATATATCATATATAATATATACTAATTATATATTAATTAGATATAATATATATGAACATGTATTAACCTTTTCTATATACTATATACAATGTATATTACACAGACACACACACACACACACACACACACACAAAGTAACCATTCTGGTGGGCTCCAAGGAAGCACTCTATAATCAAACACATTATACATTTCTGCAGCAAAACACATTAGTATTCATATTTAGTGAAATAAATAAAGTAAAAAAAAAAGCCTCATGTCATTTCAGATCAGATACTTCTCTGACCCAAACTCTTTTTGGTTCTGCTCTTGGTTTTCAGAGCTTTTGTTTCTAAATGCAGACAAGGAGTGGAAGACCTGTAATCCCTCCTTCCTGGGCTGTGGTAAGTATTTAATGGTAATGTACATGGAGAGCACACAGCCCATATTAAAGTCATATTTAGCTGTCAGTGTTGTCTGCCATCAAGATTGTTATAATTTTGACAAACTACAAAATACATTAAAGTGTTAAAAGTGATGATTGCTGACTGATGGAATTCCAACTGAATTTTATCTTGTTATCTATACTTTTCTATATTTTATCAATTCTATGTAATAGTATCAATTACTATTTTTAGAATAAAACAGATTTATACAACTTAAGAAAATATTTATCCTGCCTTCATTTAAAAGTATTTACTTTCTGAAGTAACTGTATTTCCTTCTAGATTTTCTTCGTCTTGCCTTTTCTTCTATCACACTGACAAAAATTCTTCTGCGTTTCCTGTGTTGAAAATGTTCTTGGGTTATAAATTCATTAGCGGCAAAGAAACTTTATTCTTTGACTCCACAGTCAGATTTTTTTTCTCTTCTGACCAACGAATAAGCATGACTATTTTTGGGTACTCACACTAAAAACATGGTTTAGCTAATGCACAAGGTATTTCTTCAGTTCCTGAGTTACTGGAATAGTGTATTTATAGATCTGTGAACTGTTTGATATCATAAAAGTAAGATAACAGGACAAATACCAAAATTCTCACATTAATTCTAACAGTTACAGTCTCTGCCCCCATAAAGAATATTTGAAAATTATAACTAAAAACCCAAACCAAACAACACGAGGCAAAAAAACAGAACAAAACAAAACTTCCCTATTACTGTACAGTGCAATGTTATCCAATAGAACTTTCTGCAAAGGATGGAAATGTTCCACAATCTGCACTGTTCAATACAATAGCCACCAGCCACATGTAGCTATTAAACACTTGAAATGTGGCTAGTGCAACCAAGGACCTAAATTTTAAATTTTATTTAATTTTCTAATTAATTTTTTTAATTAGCCACATGTGGTTAGTTACTAATGTATTAGATAGTGCAGGCCACAAAACTCCAGTTGTTCATGCAGTACTTTTTAATGGAGACACTGACTGTCACTTCTATTTTAAAATGATTTGTAATGTTATCCATATGATGAAATTTGGGAGGTTTTTTTCTATAATTTTACTTGGAAAGAATCATTGAAAATCAAATTGTCAGAGCCTCCATGAATGAGTTTCTGTTTCATTGGGCTATGCTGGTAGTAGGTGGCTAAAGAATTTATCACTTCATTCAATGTTTGTACTTGTCTGTACCTATTCTCTGGTTCTTTATCTACCCCACATTACCAATTATGTCTAATAAATAAATATCCCCAAAGTGGCATCAGGCAGACAACCATTAAAAACAAAACAAAACAAAACCAACAACAACAGAACAACAGAGTCAATTAATAAACGAACCTTCCATCAAAGAACAAGGCAAGTAACAAAAGCCAATTAAAAAAAAAAATCTCTCACGGTCCAAAAAAAAAAAAAAAAAACCCTTTAAATTCCACCTCAGTACACTGACCCTATTACTCAGTATTAAAAACTTTACCCAATTTTTGGAAACATCTAGAAAGCTTCTGTTTTTGGCATTCATTATACTGCAGCTCACAATTAACACTGCCAGACTCCTTTCTAATCAATTATTCACTAAGATGTCTAGCATTTCTTTGGAGCCCCTTACCTCAACATCACAAGGGTTTAAGAGATGACACTTGTCTGTGTACTTTACAGAATAAAAGACAGACTTTAAGCAAGTTTTAACACTAAATGAGAACAAGGGTAAGAGAAGAGAAATCAACCTTTTAGTCAAAGTTGAGCTTCCGGCGAGCTGCAGGCAGTGCACAGCATGAGGGAATCTGGCTCCAGAAAGTGCCCATGTATTGACAGCTGAGTAAGAGTTTGAAGGCTTAATGGTACAAATGTTCTGTCAATGGTGCTGTTACATGGGGTTTTGCTTCACCAGAACTGCCAAAAATCTCCAAAGCTGTTGACAACCAGTGATGGGAAATTAATTTACTCTAGGCTTTGACATTAAATTAGCAAGTTATTATATTTACACAGGTAGTAATCCTGCCCTGACTTGATTAGCTGAAGAAAACAAAGGATCGTTTTGTCCAGCCTACAACTTTAAAGGAGTAAGACCTAAAGACCATAAAAAATACAACTTGTGCCCCTTCCTTCCTTCTTGAATAAATCCACTAGGTACTAAGTTAGGATTGTGTAACATTTTTATCAAGTGCAAATCAACTTATGTCACAGGTGAGAGATCTCTAAAAGGAAAGTTTCCCCCAAAAGTATGAATACTCAAAATAATCCGGGAGTAAATTAGAGTCGGTAAGAGATAACTCCTTCTAGTGTCTAGAATAATATGTAAATATAAAGATACTTCAGTCTATAAAATTACTTCCATTACTAACATTCAGTTGTTTTGGAGCTCTAAAGCTTTTCTTAGGCATCTCAGTTTTAAGTAAATAATGACAAGTTATTTTGAAAGCTACCCAGCCTATACTAGTCCTTGTCTTGTCTTTTTTTTTTTTTAAAGATTTTATTTATTTATTTGACAGAGACACAGCGAGAGAGAGAGCACAAGCAGGGGGAGTGGGAGAGGGAGAAGCAGGCTTCCCGCCGAGCAGGGAGCCCGATGCGGGGCTCGATCCCAGGACCCTGGGATCATGACCTGAGCTGAAGGCAGACGCTTAACGACTGAGCCACCCAGGCGCCCCTAGTCCTTGTCTTGTCTTGCATACCTGCAGAACCTATCAGGGGGCGCTTATTCTGCCACTCAGCAGTATTTTCTATCAAGACTTACTATTCATAATTATTATTACCAAAATGAGAAAGCAAGCCACTGGGGAGAAGAACTACATCTCTCACATATTCCTCCAGCAGGTATGCTATATTAGTTAAGAGCATGGGCCCTGGTGCCAGACATCCTGAGTTCAAATGCTGCTCTGCCACCTGATACGTGTGTGACCGTATCCAAGCTATCTAATCTCCCTGGGCCTCAGTTTCCAGCAAAAGGATAGCCACAGCACCTACATACTTTAGTGTTACTGCGAGGATTAAATATATTTATACATGCTAAATGCACAGTACAGTTCCTGGTAGTTGGTAAGCATTCAAAAAATGTTGGTTAACATATTATTATCAGTTTTTTTGAACAGATACAGTTTAAGAGTAACAAAACAGCTTCATTTTTAAACATCGGATATCAAGGTAAATAGAGAGAAGAAAGGTTGATAAAGGAAACAGGGTTATCCTCTTTGGAATATATCTTTGTTGGTAATATAGACAGCTAAATTCTTCCATCCTAAATGATGTTTCTATGAACCTTCACCATGTGATTCATATAACATGAGGGCTCCACAGCAGACAAATGAGGCTTATTCCTAAGGCCTGATTACCGATAGAACATAAAATGCGTAATGTTAGAGGCATTATCTTTGTTATTATAGTGAATGATTTATAGCTCAGGGATCCCAATATTAACATATCTCACAGCAATCAATCATATTCAATTTTGACTTTCAAATCTTTGGGAAACATCAAATGATACTGTTAAGTATACAGCTTAATTGTATAGGCTGCTGATGTGGACCATAATGCCATTAGTGGGGCCCAAAAAGCTAAATCAGCAGTATTGAGTATGAAAATAAAAGAGGTTGGAGCTCTGAAGAAAAAGAGTTAACCCACCAATTTAAACAAGATAAAAACACTAAAAATAATTTGCAAAACAATTTTCCTCATGCATTTAATAAACGTGTCAGAATAAACAAAAATCACAGAAGCAGAAAGTAAAAAAAAAAAAATCAATTAAAATAAAGTCACAGAGCACGGTAGAGAATTATTTCTGGCAGTTATTTGATATAATATGGTTAATAATTCTAGTCAGTCAAATTAACACAATTTTGCCACTGTAGATTTACAGTCACAAAATGCACACTCCCAAGAGGCTTGTTCCAAGAATCAGAGTAACAAATTTCTTTTAGACAGAACAACTTGACCGTTTTCTTCTGAATATAATAATAAAAGAGAACTCATCCCTCAGAAAAAAATTAATTTGCTATCTATTCACATTTGGCCATCTTTTCCCTCCTTGATTTCCCCTTCAAAGTCCTTGAATAGAAACCAGTCCATTTATCGCTCCATTTGTATCAACAGATATGCTTTTATTTCTTATCGGTCTGCCTATTCGTATCATGTGTACTCCACCATGTTATTGATTGAAAGAAGCTCAGGCAAGGTGGTGTCAGCTTCTATTCCTAAAGGGAGTCCCCTGAGCAGATTGGTAAGGCACTTAAGGTCAAGTCAGAATTGTCTGTTTCTATATTAAAACTGCAAGGGCACAAAGAAGAATGTAGAACTCTCAAGCATGCAAAACGAATACCAGCATTCATCCGTTTTTGTTTTTATCTTTACCCACAGAGCTCGAAGGGCCCTTTACCACTTTTCATGGTAAAAAAAAAACTTAGCTTTGTAGAAACAAAAATTATTTTAAACCATTCTTCTTACACTCTGCACTTTCTTCTTACTCTTTCTTTTCTCTCACTTATTTATCTTTCCAAAAGGTTACTCCAAAACGAGAGAAATCATAATGCAAATAAAGTCATGAAGTCACATCATCGCTAGGGAGAAAGGATCTAGTAACTACCCTCAAAGGTTAATTTTCCATTTTCCTGATGACTTGTGAGGTAGTCTGTACACTTGACGAAGGAGAAAATAAAGTTAACCACATTTGCCTGCTGTGTCCTTAGCACCATAAAAATTCCCTAGAACTGGTTTATAGGAAGAACCTCAAAATTCATTCATCACACACCTTCCAGAGCACATAATATGTGCAGCGCTTTTTCTGGAACTAGGTTTCAGAGATGGATCCAATGTGCTTGCCCTCAGGGAATTCACAATTCACTATTTTACAGCGTAATATGTGCTGTGATAGGACATGAATAACCTGTCAAAGGACAGAACAACACGTCATGGCGTAAAGAGCTTGCAAGTTAGACAGACTGGGGCTCAGATGCCTTTCTCTGTGTATTGGGGGACTCTTGGAAAAGGCACCCACCTTCTTGAGCTTCATTTCAGCTGCATAAAATATAGACATAGTATTATTTACCTTACAGGGTGCCCTTGATAGATGGTTAAGAGTTTGTTTCCCTCCTTGTATACAAATCAAGAACAATTCTTTGGTCTAAGGGCAATGAAGATAATGGGAGAAGGAGCCAAAGAAAGGGCAGAGTTGAAGCTGGGCTTTGTAGAACAAGTTGGGTTTCAGTAGAGAAGAATGGGAAGTAAGGGATTCTTAGCAAAGGAAGCATCATGAGGAAAAAATGAAGCTATAAAAAGTACATGGTTAAGAAAAAAATAAGCACATGGTGTATTCAGAGGAAGCAGACCGTAGTGGTTAACAGTTGGAATTACGAGGTCAGCCTGACCGAGCTGGGATCATGTTGCCTACCAGGGTCACAATAACTTGTTTATCCAGCAGGTCACTTTTCTTGTATTTTGCCCACATAACAGTACCCAAGTCATAGTGGGTATTGAGGATTAAATGGAGATTACATATCTATAAACAGGGACTCATGCATAATAAATGTTCTCGCTAGTCTTGAGGTTGAGGACGGCTCAAATATAAGGAAAACGGAAGAAGTGTGGGTTATCAGAGTGGTATTTCTCATTCTGCCTTTTGATTCAGTATCTAGTTAGTTAGTACTCTGGATGTAGTATTTTACCTCAAATAGGTGACTGGGTTACTTTGATCAGACTACTCTATATCTCTTCCCACTGCTAAATATATTCTGGTCCAGTGGCTCTTAAACCTGGGTGTGCATCAGGACCCCCGGTCTGATAAGAAACAGCATCTCTTGGGTCTAAACCTAGAGATTCTTACTCAAGAATTCAATTCCTACTCCTTAAATTTTTAAGGTGGAGCTGAGAAACCTACATTTTTAAAAAAGCTTCCCCAGTGATTCTTACGAACAGCCAAATTTGAAAACTTCTATTGTAGTCTACTCAGAAGCCAGGTCAATATGTTTTTCTTATTTACCCACTAAATAACAGATTCATAAAAGCACTAGCCTCCCTTTTACTTTTAATTAAAAAAAAAACAATTCATTCAAAGAAGGCATTAGTAAGATTATAACTTCTTTCTTAATTAGTTACTAGAGCATTTTGCGAGGATAATGGCATAACAGAGCAAGGAAAGACATAGAGGCAAGTTAACTTTTCATCAAACATTAAAAAAGGAAATATTACTTGCTGGGATTAAACATTACAACTGCCAAAATAAGTTGTTTTACCATCGTTTACTCTATTCTCAGTTACATTTAGCAATGCAAATGATGAGTGAGAAATCCAAGTAATTCATCTCGGTTTCGATATCATTACTAGGAAGATCTAAATTTTAATTTTGCCAGAGTCCGTGGTTCTTTCAGGAAGTCTGTCTTAAAGAATATCAATCAGTCATCTCAGAGAGTTCCGTTTGCTTCACAAAGTAGTTGTTTATTTTATTAAAATCATTTATAGCTTCTTAGTGTACCTAAGAGTTTGCTGATCATTATTTGATAGGAAGTCCGAGAGGAAGAACATTTTAAGCAAAAGGCTGATTAGAAATACAAATAAACATCCCTGAGGTTATAATACAAAAGTAATTTTATGTGATTTATAGATAAATTCAAGGGCAGGACAAAACATAAGGGCTGGCAAGGTAAGACCAGGTCAAGAAGTGCCATATTAAAACTTTGGACTTTATCCTAAGAGGGAAGAGGAGCTATTCGGGGATTTTAATGGTAAAATTTACATATTTGGAATCTAACAAACAAAACAAATGAAGAAACAAACAAACAAAAAGCAGAATCAGACCTACAAATACAGAAAACAAACTGATGGTTGCCAGAGAAGAGGGGAATAGAAGGATAAGCAAAATGGGTGAAGGGGAGAGGGAGGTACACTCTTCCAGTCATGGAATGAGTGAGTCAGGGGAATAAAAGGCACAGCATAGGGAATATAGTCAATGGTATTGTAATAGCCTTGTATGGTGACAGATGGGAGCTATACTTGTGGTGACAGATACTCAGGTGATAAAATCAACAGGATGTATGGATTGGTTACCTGTGGAAAGTGGGGGCAACACATGAAGCAAAAATTTCCACAAGGTTCTCCCTAGAAAAATGGGCAAACTGGTGTTATTCATGGGCCTTGAATTCTAATGGACCTGGGCTTGGATCTGGCTTCTCCATTTTCTATTTTGAGGCTTTGGGCAAATTACTTAATCTCTCTGAAATTTACACAAAATGGAGACAATAATACTTCACAGAACTAGTAAAGAGATTATATGAGATAACAGATTTAAAGGACATAGTACAGTGTCTATCATATTACATAATAGGTGTTCAATACATATTCTCCCCCTCTATCTTATAGAGCTGTCTTATAACACAGCTACTCCAGGTGTAGCTATTATGAAAAGTAAGGTGTACTCATTTAAATTCCTAAAGGAACTAAATTTGTTTCAACCCATGAACTTATTTTAACATAGTATTTAACAAATACTATGATTTATACTTCTCAGGAGATGCAAGACATTTAAAAGGATGTCTTGGACGTTGAATATTAGTATGTTACTATTTCTAGAAACACAGATAAATTCAGAGAAGCCATCTGCTTCTAATATATTTCAAAAACAAACAGTAAGGGTAGATAGGAACTTTATAATGAAAGGTTGATCTTAGGAAAAGTATCCTAGTTTCAATTCATGAGAAGAGGGTCTCTGAACTTGTTCTCACCTTGCATTGGCTCTTCCCTTTGCCTCACATGTTGCCCAGAAATCTTCATGACTAACTCCCTCATGGTGCTTAAGTTTTTGCTCCTCCTAAATGAGGCCGACTTGATCACCCTCCTTAGACTGCAACCTCCCCACTCCTGCCCAGAACTACTGGCCCCTTTAACCCATCTAACTCTTCTTCTGTTTTTTTGTTTTTTTTTTCCTTTGTCCCTTAGCATTTATCTCTTTTTAACAAACTGTACAATTCACTATTTATTTTGTTTTTTATTGTCTGTCTCTTCCCAAGAGGATATAAACTCTATCAGGTCAGAGATCTAAGACTGTTTTATTTGTTATTTATTTGTTATTATTATGCCAAGTACCTAGAATAGTGCCTAGCACAAAGTAGGTATGAAATGAGTATCTGTTGAATAATAAAAAATTTTTCAATTGCCAACACAATTCAAAATTCATGGGTGTATATGCCAGTATTGCTAAGTAAGCATGCTACTAATATAAAACCTAGTCATCAAAACTGACCAGGGGAAAAAAAAGTCTAATCAAAGTGGTTGTTGAAACCAAAAATTCCTATTCACTGGTACTCATCAACGCTTTCTCTATTTCTAGAGCATCTGCACCAGGACTATTGGAGCACAAGAAAGAGTATGTGTTTTAGGGGGAAAAGACTGGCTTTGGAAGTAGGTACTTTGGTAGTGAGGCATGATCTGGTGATGAGAACAAAGATCTGGATTTAAGAGTCTGCTATTTTGCTTTGAAGCATGTAGAGATGCTTTCTTATGCCAAAGAAGGGCATAAAAATGCACTTTCTTACCAACAATTTATTAGGGATACTATCTGCTTAGTCATAGAAGAGATTATAATAATTTATATCTGGTCAAAATGCCATTAATGTTCTCTCTCTCTTTCCCTCCCTCTCCTTCCCCCTCCTCCTTTTGTCCCTTTCTCTCTTCGTTTCAGAAAACATGGGAGAATGATGATAATATTCTGGTCTTTGATAAAAACATAATTCGCAATCCAGCCTGATTTCCTAATCCACAGAAACTGTGACTCACAGAGATGACCAATCTTTGTTTTGAGTGAACCCAGCTGCCTTGAAGGGCACAATCAAGCAAGATTACTGAGGCACCAAGGACAGCCTAGGCTGGAACGACTTCATGAATTTCCAGAGAAGAAATTCAATTACATTGTAATGCTGTATCTACACTATAGAGTACATGAAAAAAGGAAAGGTGTTTCAGTAATTCCATTTTGCATGGATTTCATGATACGTTTGTTTTCTAGCCTAAAGATTTCCTGGAGATAAGAGTAAAATAAATGGGGTTTAGGCAACTCTAGAGAATACAGATTAAGATAGAAAAAAATGCCAAACCAAATAAGCCTAAAGTCATTTAACAAAGCAATGCCTGTTGACTGATTTATATCTGGTCTTGTAATGGGATTGCACACAGAGTCCACTGTGCCTAACTTCCTGCACTTCACATTTTAGCCCCATCCTTGGCAACTGAAAGCCCAATGGGAAGGTTGATGATAGAAGATCAGATAATCTGCAAAGCAGATAATCTGCTTCTCACAATTGAGTATTAGAACAGTCTAGTAGGCCACCTGAGCCCCCATAATATACCCTTTCCAGGCCCACAAACAGAGCCTCTCAGGTTATTGACCCGAGCCCAGAGGCATCATGGAGGCTCACAATTAAAAGGCTTTGACCCAACTTCTGACCTCAATGTCCGCTTCCTGTGGAGAGTGTCTGAACTGGTCTAACAGAATTGCAGATTTAGGAATGCTGCCCACATTACTTTCAATCTACCTTCTAGCTCACAAAACCATTAGGATCCTATTTGTTCAGATATATGTTGGTGCAACAGCTCAAAACAGTTCATATTAGTCTTTGTCACACAGACGGCTACGATGTTCTCAAAAATTACTTACCTCTTCTATCAAAAGTGACAATCTTTATTTTAAAACGTGTAATACATGTGTTTGCAGCTTTAGCTCTGTGCCTAATTAATGAATACCACATCTTTATTGATGCAGATTTATCAGAAGCCTCAGCAAGATCAGAGTCATAAACAGGTCTTTGAGAAACCAGACCTCTAGTAACCTTAATATTGTAATTGCTGTTGCTTGCACAATAAACGTATACTCAAAACTAGGATAGCTGGCCTAAAACGGAGCAAATATTTTATTTCATTCAGTTGCCTGTGAAACTGTCCGAATAGCTGAGAAGCTCAGAAAAATGAGAAACTTGCTTCTTCGGAGACGGAAACCCCAATCTTGACAACCTCTCAGTCAGAAGAAAAAATCTGAAACGGACAATGTTGAAACTAGCAATTAAGTACTTTGTTCTAAACCAGTTTATTCTTGTGTACATTTTTGATTCTCTCCAAAGAGCGTGGCAATAAGAGACTGTACTTTTACACTGCTATCTCCAAACCATCCCTACCACTGAGTGTTGAGTCAGATATATTACTCCTAGGTGAGAGATGTAAAGATCTGATAGCTTGAAGACTGGCCCCAGTTCTTCTCAAATTCTGCAGTTCGGAGTTCACTCAGTGATTCATACTACACAAATACCTGCTTGCCAAATAACTGTCTATGTGTGTGTGTGTGGTGTGTGTACAAAAATATGAGCAAGCAAAAGAGAGCTAACCTCTTATGTTTTAGAAAGCAGCTGGAGCAAACTTTGATATCCATGGGAAGAAAACCATCCAAAAGATGTAAGTTTCAGATGCAAGTATGTAACTGGTCAAATAAAAATACACTCCATCAGTTATCATTTCTCCAGGTCAATCTACAATCCTATCAAAAGCAGAAAAACAAAATCACCAGCAATAATAAAAAATAGACCCTAGATCTTTCAAGCATATGTGAATTTTTCAGACAAGGCACATAGGAAGCCTAAGTTAACCATGTCCTCACTGATAAGTAACAAAATGGTAGCAGGTTTGTGATGGCATGTTAATTATACTTGCCAAAGGGTGATTATGTAATTTCTGGGAAAGTAGAGTGTTTGCTCTATAAAAGTTACTTGACGTTAATAGGTAAACCACTATATTTACGTTATGTGTTTTATTATTTTCAAACCAGACAGATTCTGCTAGCATTTCTTTTTAGTTTTAAAGGAATTCAATTTATAACATATACTTAGCTTCAATTCAACAAATACTTTTGAGCACCTACAATGTGCGGAGCATTAAATTAGTTATTGCTTAAGAGTACAATGATGAATTGCATCACAATTTTCGATATTAGAAAATCTGTCTTTTTAAAGTCCATTTGATTCTTCTTTATAATTATTATAACAGTACACAGAAATATATAAACTGGTAATTTTATATTATTATATAAAGCTGTGTTTGCAGCTTTAGCTCTGTGCCTAATTAATGAATACCACATCTTTATTGATGCAGATTTATCAGAAGCCTCAGCAAGATCAGAGTCATAAACAGGTCTTTGAGAAACCAGACCTCTAGTAACCTTAATATTGTAATTGCTGTTTTTTTCCCTACTTTCCCTTTTTTAGCAGTAGTAACAACTATATTTAGGGAATAAAGTAATCAATATACTCACAAAAACATGTAATTAGCTAATACATTGTTCATCTCAAGTCCCAGAATTCCAAAAACTAGATAATGTAAACAGATAAAGATCGACGCATTTATTTAATTTAAACGGTTCCAGAATCCCTAAAAAGTGAAGAAATGTTGGCCTTCATTTGGAGAACTTTTCAATTTATGCCAGATCACTCTTTTATAATTGGAATTTTATCAGCAGATCCAGATTTTGTGGGACCTGAAGGCTACACAATGTAGGGGCTCTTCCATAAGAAAGGAATGCAAAATTAATTCGAGGGCCTTCAAAGGGGTCCACGCAATGGAGGAGCCCTAAAGCTTCAGCTTCATTAGCTTCTAGACAAATCCATCTCTGGTTTGCAGCCATCAGTAACAAGCTTTCATTAACAACATGATGTAAAACAGAGCAACAAGTATCTGAAACTTAAATTGGGGCGGAAATGTATTTCTCTGAAACTTAATTATAGGAGCTATGTGGACTTTTGTGAAAATGAGCTCCTAAGGCACCCCCCAGAAACCTACTCTAACATTACCATGCACAGCATCAGGAGGAGGCTCAAGGTTAATCACTCATTTCCCTTTTCAATCTGTCTCTATTACTGTTATGGGAGGCTTCAATTAGTCATTCTCATTCTCTCCAGGGATAGGGAGAGATTGCAGATAACTCATCCCAGATAGACTTCACAATTTGAATCCCTCCACCCTGCTAAAGAAAAATCTTCAGTAGAGAAAAGCAAGATTTGCTATCATCCTCTCTGTACTCCATCAATGCCACTCTTTCATCAGACAAAAAGAAGTCATAAGTCTTCTGGGATGCAAAGCCTTCTTTTCCCTTCCCCCCAAGGAGCAAGTTCTGTTTCTAACACACATTCAGCCCAAGACAGCCCTAGGCAACTGTTCTTAAAACTACCCTTGGAAGGCCCTTTCCAGAAGCTAGCCCCTGAGACAGACAACCATATTATCAATCACGCAGACGGCGTTTATACTTTTTTTCTATTCCTGCTGTCTACTTGTCCCAAGACTGCTTAGCCCTAGAATCTAAAATCTGCAAAAAAAGACATTCAATTACTCTTTAAGAAGCATGTGTGGTATCAATAGTTTACAGAAGACTACATAGAAAATAATGATTTCTAAACCTACAAAGAGTAATGCCTCTTAACATGGAGAAGGCACTGATCTCTAAATTCATGGGATAAGAAAAAATTCTAATCCAACAAAAGGCTTTGTTGCAAAGGTTGTGTTTTTATCTTTGCAAAAAAATCTAAGAAGTCTAAGTACTGCTCTCATGATACAGAGATTACACACGTGTGCTTCTACAGCAGTAGTATAAAATAACATCTACGAACGGGTCAAGATTTCTAGTTACATTGCCATTTCGGTAATTGTTTACTCTCCCATGGAAGGACTAAATTTGCTCAAGGACTGTATGAAGTGGTTTATTTCCCATCAGTCATTTCTTCCTCTGTACTATCACTGCACTCTGTGCTCATTGCACTTAAATGACAGAGCATTTATTTACTTGTTCTCAGGACTGTTTCACCCAATAGACTATAAACTCCTGGGGCCGTGGCGGGGGGTGGGGGCGGGAGCACTGGGGCTGTTTTCATTTTTGTGACCTTAGTGATGATACCTAGTAGGCACTCAATAAATGGATTTACTGAAGAGATGTGAAATGGATAATATTAAATGGTGAGATTTATATATTTTAAAAATTGACTTTGAATTGTGCTCTTCAATTAAATGGGAATGGCAGGGGGCCTAACAGTCTAGGAATTAACATGGCATATTGAAAATTTCTAAAAGCTACTGTATAAAGATGCTCACAATGGAACCAAGCAGTGCTAAGAATGAAGTGATTCTTTTTTTTTTTTTAATTCTTATTTATTTATTTGACACAGAGAGAGAGAGAGAGACAGCAAGAGAGGGAACACAAGCAGGGGGAGTGGGAGAGGGAGAAGCAGGCTCTTGGCTGAGCAGGGAGCCCGATGCGGGGCTCGATCCCGGGACCCTGTGATCATGACCTGAGCCGAAGGCAGACGCTTAACGACTGAGCCACCCAGGTGCCCCAAGAATGAAGTGATTCTTAATACATAGTGATATTTCCTTCCAGAACAACATTTCAAAACCCAGAGATTAAAAATATTCCAGATGTGTTTAAAATCACATCATTTATTTCAAATTTCTTATAAGATTATAACCTTATTTCCTGGCTTTCCTTTTCATAACATTTATATTTTTGCACATAAGAAAAATATAAAACTCAGTCTTGACTTATGAAACTCTCCTCTATTATGAGCCCAAAATATTTCAAGATATAATTACAGGAACACCTCAGAGATAT
Organism: Halichoerus grypus; assembly: GCF_964656455.1. Lineage (NCBI taxonomy): Eukaryota > Metazoa > Chordata > Mammalia > Carnivora > Phocidae > Halichoerus > Halichoerus grypus. The sequence goes on from NC_135714.1 coordinate 124,711,000, forward strand.
TGTGGGTTTGGGTCTAGACCACTGCAATAGAGCAAAAATCACAATAAAGTGAGTCAAATGAATTTTTTTATTTCCTAGTGCATATAAACATTATGTTTACACTGTCCTATAGCCTATTAAGTGGGCAATAGCATTCTGTCTAAAAAACAATGTATATACCTTAGTTTAAAAATACTGCTATGGAATGGGAGAAGATATTTGCAAATGATGTATCAGATACAGGGTTAGTATCCAGAATCTATAAAGAACTCATCAAAATCAACACTCCAAAAATAAATAATCCAGTTAAGAAATGGGTAGAAGACATGAACAGACAATTCTCCAAAGAAGACATACAAACGGCTAACAGACACATGACAAAATTCACTCATCATCAGGGAAATACAATCAAAACCACAATGAGATACCACCTCACACCTGTCAGAATGGCTAAAATTAACAACTCAGGAAACAACAAATGTCGGCAAGGATGCAGAGAATGGGGAAACCTTTACACTGTTGGTGGGGATGCAAACTGGTGCAGCCACTGTGGAAAACAGTATGGAGGTTCCTCAAAAAGTTAAAAATAGAACTACCCTATGACTCAGCAATTGCACTACTAGGTGTTTATCCAAAGGATACAAAAATAGTGATTTGAAGAGGCTCATGCACCCCAATGTTTATAGCAGCAATGTCCACAGTAACCAAATTATGCAAAGAGCTCAGATGTCCATCAACTGATGAATAGATAAAGAAGATGTAGTGTATATATACAATGGAATATTATTCAGCCATCAAAAAGAATGAAATCTTGCCTTTTGAAACAACGTGGATGGAGCTAGAGTGTATTATGCTAAGCGAAAGAAGTCAGAGAAAGACAAATATTCTATGATTTCACTCATATGTGGAACTCAGATGAAGATAGGGGAAGGGAAGAAAAAATAAAATAAGATGAAAACAGAGAGGGAGGTAAACCATAAGAGATTTTTAAGTATAGAGAACAAACTGAGGGCTGCTGAGGGGAGGGGGGGGAGATGAGCTAAATGGGTGATGGGCATTAAAAAGGGCACTTGTTGGGATGAGCACTGGGTGTTACATGTAAGTGATGAATCACTAAATTCTACTCCTGAAACCAGTACTACATTATACCTTAACTAACTTGAATTTAAATAAAAAATGTTTTACTACTAAGAAATGTTAATCATATCATCTGCGCTTTCAGAGAGCCATAATCTTTTTCTGGTGGAGGGTCTTGACTTTACTTTGATGGCTGCTGACTGATCAGGTGGTTGCTGAAGATCTGGGTGGCTGTGGCAATTTCTTAAAATAAAACAATGAAGTCTGCTGCATTGATTGACTCTTCCTTTCATGAATGATTTCTGGGCAACATGAAATGCTGTTTGAGAGCATATTACCCATAGGAGAACTTCTTCCAAAATTGGAGTCTGTCTTCTCAAACCCTGTCACTTCTTTATAAACCAACTTTATGTAATATTCTCAATCCTTGGTTGTCATTTCAACAATCTTCACAGCATCTTCACAGAATAGATGCCATCTCAAGAAACCACTTTCTTTGCTCATTCATAGGAAGCAACTCCTCTCCTCATCCATTCCAGTTCTATCACAAGATTATAGCAATTCAGTCCTATCTTCAGGTTCCATTTCTAATTCTAGTTCTCTTGCCATTTCTACCATATCATCAGATACTTCCTCCACTGAAGTCTTGAACCCCTCATGAGGGCTGGCATCAACATTTTCCCAGCTCCTGTTTGTTATTTTGACCTCTTCCCATAAATCACAAATGTTCTTAATGGAATCTAAAATGGTGAATCCTTTCCAGAAAGTTTTAAATTTACTTTTCCCAAATCCATGAGAGGAATCACTACCTATGGCAGCTATAGCCTTATGAAATATATTTCCTCAATAATAAGACTTGAGAGTCAAAATTAGTCCTTGACCCATAGGCTGCAGATTTGGTGCTGTGTTAACAGGCATGAAAACAACATTCATCTCTTTGTCCATCTCCATCAGAGCTGTTGGGTGACTAGGTGTATTGTCAATGAGCAGTCATATTTTGAAAGGAATCCTCTTTTTTTTTTTGAGCAGTAGGTCTCAACTGTGGGCTTAAAATATTCAATAAACCATGTCATAAAGAGATATGCTGTCATCCAGGCTTTGTTGTTACATTGATAGATGTTTTAGCATAAATCTTAAGGGCGCTAGGATTTTGAGAATGATAAACAAGCATTGGTTTCAACTTAAAGTTATCATCTGCATTAGCCTCTAACGAAAGAGTCAGCCTGTCCTTTGAAGCTTTGAAGCCAGGCATTGATTTCCCTTCTCTAGCTATGAAAGTCCTAGATGGTATCTCCTTCCAATATAAGGCTGTTTTGTCTACATTGAAAATCTGTTGTTTAGTGTAGCCACCTTCATGAATGATCTTAGCTGGGCCTTCTGGAGAACTTGCTGCAGCTTCTCCACCTGAGCCCGCTGCTTCACCTTGCGCTTCGATGTCCTAGAGACGGCGTCTTTCCTCAAACTACATGAACCCACCTCTGCTAGCTTCAGACTTTTCTTCTGCACCTTCCTCACCTCTCTCAGCCTTCACAGAACTGAATAGAGTTAGGGCCTTGCTCTGAATTAGGCTTTGGCTTAAGGGAATGTTGTGGCTGATTTGATCTTCTATCCAGACCACGCCAACTCTCTCCATATCAGCAATAAGGCTGTTTCTCTTTCTTAGTATTTGTGTGTTCACTGGAGTAGCACTTTTTATCTCCTTCAAGAACTTTTCCTTTGCACTCACAACTTGGCTGTTTGGCACAAGACGCCGAGCTTAGTGGCTTATCTTGGCTTTTGACATTCTTCCTTGCTAAGCTTAATCATCTCTAGCTTTTGATTTAAAGGGAGAGACATGTGACTCTTCCTCTCACCTGAACACTTCGAAGCACTGTAGGGTTATTAATTGGTCTAATTTCAATATTGCTGTGTCTCAGGGAATAGCAAGACCCGAGAAGAGGAGAGAGACAGGGGAACGGCCAGTCAGTGGAGCAGTCAAAACACACGCAACATTTATCAGTTCAGTTCGCCATCTTACATGGATACAGTTCGTGGCACCCCAAAACAATTACAACAGTAATATCAAAGGTCACTGATTGTAGATCACCATAACAAATATAATAACAATGAAAAAGTTTGAAATATTGTGAGAATTACCAAAATGAGACACAGGGACATGAAGAAAACAAATGCTGTTGGAAAAATGGCACCAATAGACTTGCTCAGTGCAGGGTTGTCACAAACCTTCAATTTGTGAAAAGACACAGTATCTCTGAAGTGCAATAGGTGAAGCATAATAAAATGAGTTATACCTTTATATCAGTATTGGGAGGAGGGAAAGAGAAGGATTAAATCTCATAAATACTGGTGAAACCTTCCTTGGTACCTTCTAACCTCCTCTCATCACCACCTCCTTCTTGCACAGCTCTCACATGTTCTTTTTGCATGCAGGCCTCTGAAACAAATTGACCATTCAACCTGTCTCTTTCTCCGCTGTGCTCTGCCTCCTCATCACATATCATAAGCGAGCATTTTTTATAATTTCAGTGACCACTTTAGAGTGTGCTTACAGTCATGAATTCGGAAGATAATGGGAAGCAACTAGACAAGCTTAATTGGTTCAAGCTGAAGGAGACTGGGTATTTCTATAATAATCACGGTAAATATTTTACATAATGATTATTTCAATCCAAGTACTGCTCCAAGCACTTTGTATATATGAAACAAACAAACAATTAAACAACTATTTCTCCCAACTCCCTATAAGACAGGTTCCATTATTGTCCCCTTTTATAGTCAAGAAAGCTGAGGCTCAGAAAGGCTAACAAGTAACTGCTACTGTCACTGAGATTCAATCTCAGTTTAGCTTCAGTACTCTGAATCTGAGCTCTTTATGAATAATGGTGATGATACTGATGACATCAGCAAAGTATTAATATTATAAGTTAGGAGCACTTATTAGGTGCCAGGTATAGTCTAAGTACTTGATAGATATTCATTCACTTACTGAAGAAACAACACTAGACTGAAGTCTAAAAGACCAGGATTCCACTCCAGATCCTGGTACTGATTAACTGTAAAATTTGGAGGAAGTCACTTCAACCACTTTGGGTCTCGTTTTCCACAGATACACACTGAAGTTACTGTACCACCTGATCTCTTGAGTTTAATATTATATTTATCGTCTGCCCACTCAGAATAAACCAACGGAAGAGGCCCTTGAGAAAACTGCAGGGGTATTAGAATAAAATTATATTCTTGCTCTCAAGAAATGTGTATACTAAGTCAAACAATATCAATGATTGAAGACCAACGAAGACTTCACATGGTACTCAAAACTGCTATTTGGTGGATTAATACAGAATACAAAATAAAATTTGGTAATTGCTGTGGACTGAAATATGCCCCTTCACCCCATATGTTGAAGCACTAGCTCATACTGTGACTGTATGTGGTGACAGGGCCTTTTGGAGGTAATTAAGGTTAAATGAGGTCATAAGGTTAGGGCTCTAACAATAGGGCTGGTATCTTTAAGAAGAGGAGGAGACACTACAGATTTCAATCTCTCTTTCTCCACCATGTGAGAACACAACTAGAAGGAAGCCATACACAAACCAGAAATAGATCCTTTACCAAGAACTGAATCACCCTGCACCTTGATTTTGGACTTCTTAGCCACTGGGAGAAATAAATTTCTATTGTTTAAGCCACCCAGTCTATAGTACTTTGTTAATGGCAGCCCAAACAAGCTAAGAGTAATTAAAGAAAAAAAAAATCCTAGAAGCTATAAAGGAAAAGATTGCTGAATTTAATTGTATATTAAAAAAAAAACTTTATATGACAAAAACAATTATACGGTCAAAAGATAACCAAAAAAATATTTGCAACACATGTAACAGAAATAGATTACTATATGAATAACTTATAAAACCAATGTAAAAGATTAATGGGAAAATTGGTAAAAAGATATGAACATGTTTGTATCCTTGGTGCCTAGTCCCGTTCCTTGAGAGAGATAGCTAATGATTAATTGAACTAAATATATAAATTATGTAATTTTATTTTTATTAGTTTTTTTAAAGCACACAACCTATATAAATACAGGGATTTAGACAACAGTATGTTAATTTTATAGACTTATTAGAGAATTTTATAGAAATATAAAATCAGAATATTATATTAAAAACAAAAAAGGTATGTAAAAGCCAGTGAACATTTTAAAAACTACTCAACCTCACACGTAATTAACAATACATAAGTAATACTATAATAAATCAGATATATACATATCTAAATAAGATTATATTTCTCTTAATAAATTTACAAGTTGGTAATACCTACTGTTGGTAAAGACAGAAAAATGGTAGAGTCTTTTAAGAGGGAAGTTATTTATCAAAATTAAAAATATAAGTACTTATGGCCCAGCAGTTCTACTTCTAGGGACAGTGCTACCAATATACTCCAAAAACAAACATCAAGATAAATGAACACTAATGTTCATGACCAGTTGTTTATAACAGTAGAAAACTAAAAACAATCTTATAGGTTCTTTCATGGAGGATTAGTTCAATCCATTATGATATACCTTGTCAACAGACTCTTATGCAGATGTTAAATCAGACTGCATTGAGTTAAGAGGGTGGGGGGAAAGCAAGGCCCAGACTTTTATATATTACCATTGCATACACACATGCATGGGCATACACACATGTGCGTGCAAACACACACACATACACACACACTCTATTGTTATTGTCATAAATATTCTTCTGGTAGAAAACAAGAGAAATTTAACAATGGTTTTCCAAAAGAAGATGTTGGAGAGGGATACTTTCATTTACTGTTCTATTTTGGTGTGTGTGCCTACAATATATATTTAAGACTATAATTCTTAAAAACAGAGCATTTACATAAAAAGTCTTTAAATTATGGGTCTATCTTTAATTTCTAAGAATCAACTACCCTTCCTGAAAAGACTGTCTGAATAATCAACAATCAGTATGGCAAACAATTCAATGAAGCTAACATTTCTTCCTCTCCATAGGAATATCTTTTTCTTCAGCAATTTCTCTTTTACAAACAAACAACACTGAGTTTGTCCTGAACACTCTTCCCTCCTTGTTCCCTTAGAGGCACTCAGCTGCCAAATCCAGCTGATGCTCCTCCATTTGCACTGTCAGGACCCTGGCTCAGGTATTCATTATCATTCATAAGACAACAGTAATAGTACAAGGAGATGTTGTTACTGAGTTCTATGTGGCAGGTACTTCACAGATTCTGCTTTCTAATCCCTACAGCAATCACAGAAGGTTGGTATTAACATCTCATTTTTCTGGATACCCACAATGTGATTACACCTAAAAAATGGTGTAATCGGGTGGGGTGAAAAGCAGTGTCTCGTTGTTTGAATTTAAATTTCTCTAACTCCTAAAAGGTTGAACATATTTTTATTCATTTATTGGCCATTATATTGTCCTGCAGCATTCCCTGTCATATGTTTTGCCCATTTTTTAGCTGGGTGGTTTGTCCTTTGCTTATTGATTATAGTAGTTTCTCATGTATTTTGGATCTTTTTCCCCTCAACCTTTTTTTTTTTTTTTAAATTTCAAACCTATGTTAAAATTATCAAAAACAATATAATGAACATCTATATACTATTCACCTATATTCAGCAATTACCAATTGTTAACATTTTGCCACCTCTCTTTCAACCCTCTACCCCCAAACTCTGTCTCCCATTGGTAGACTTCCCAACATTGTGACACTTCTCATCTAAATACTTCAGCATGTATTCTGTGCCTCGTCATACTTTCTGCTATCCTAGCCTTTCACAGATCCTTTCTCTAGCCTAATGAATTCCCACAACTTCTTGTATCATACATTTACTGTTTCCTCTCCTTGGAATATATTTCTGCCATTTTCCATATATACAAATCTTATCCATCCTTCAAGGTCCAACTCAGATGTCCCTTGATCCATGAAGCCTTCCCTTCTCAATTTTCCTTCTGTTGCCTGTGCAATTACATACCACTTATTGCTTTCTTCTTGGCACCATCATTATTTATGTATATGTCTCACATCCCTAACAATCACAAGCACTTAAGTGTGTCCAACAGTAACTTATATTTTCCATAGATCTTAGCACAGCAACTTGCAAATAGGAGACACTCAGTAAGTATCTGCAAAAATCAACCAGCAAAATCACTGAATAAATGTATGTTTGTGAGAAAATCAGAGAGAAATTAAGATTCTATTTCCAGGGCACTCGGTGGCTCAGTCAGTTAACCGTCTGCCTTTGGCTCAGGTCATGATCCCAGAGTCCTGGGATCTAGGCCCACATTGGGCTCCCTTCTCAGCGGGGAGTCTGCTTCTCTGCCCGTCCCCTGGCTCATGTGCATTCTCTCTCTCTCTCCTGCTCACTCTCTCTCTCAAATAAATAAATAAATAAATAAATCTTAAAAAAAAGATTCTATTTCCCATCCTTTCAACAAGTCTTTGTGATTTTCTACAAATCACTTAACTCTAGCAGTGATAATATTGATTATAAAATAATAGCTCTTTTATTTTTTTCAAGACCAGGCACTTTATATATGTTGTTTACTGTGTCACTCAATCACCACAACAGCCTTATGAGGTAGACATTATTACCATATTACAAGTAAACAGAAGTGTAGCGAGATCTAGTAACATGTCCATGCAGGTAGGGTATTGGTCTATGATTTTTGTCACGTTTATCTTCTTATTGTTTGTATTGCTCATTTCACCTGTAGTTGTAAAATGACTTGTTTAAAATTGGGTGTTTGTGCCTACTTAGAGATATATGAATTCAATGACTAATGCTATTTAGCCAAAAAAAAAAAAAAAAAAACACCAAACCAAAACAGAAAAATAAATCACAATAATAGATAATTAAAGAAAAGTTGATATTTTATGTTATATGCAAAAAGTGACATAATAATCTTTGGAACTCTATAATAGGTTGATTTAGCTTTTAACTTTTTGATTTATCATGAATAGCAGCAATACTCAGAGAGGCACGTGCTTAGAACACATGCAAAATTAAGGGGCTTTTTCTTTGGGGGGTTGTGGTGATGAGCTAGGTGATTTTCAGCTGCTTTTATAATTGGCAATTCCACCAAAATCCTGCAGGTGGGAATCTGTGACTTCTCTATTAAACATTTTATATTACCTTGGAAAAAGCTCAGGCCAAGAGTCCAATGTCAGGGCCTCTGTTATCAAACAAGGGATCTGGCTCCCAGCTCTCACAGGTCTGAGCCTTACCAGGCAAATACAACTTTTCTGGCTGAACAGGGCTGTGGGACTTGAAATAACTGGGCTATAATTTCAGTTGTCTTAAAACTATAATTTCAGTTGTCTTAAAAGTCTGACACCAAAGTAACTGATAGGCTTTGATCTTGAGACCAAAAAAGAAAAAAAGTTAGTGCATAACCAACTTTTATCAAATTTTGTTTCCCTGAATTATATAGACATTCTCCCAAACCACCATTGTCTTTAGTTTTAAACACCTACTTTTTTTTTTTCTTGATTTTATTTTTTTAAGTAATCTCTAGATCCAATACAGGGCTCAAGCTCACAACTCCGAGATCAAGAGTTGCATGCTCCATCAACTGAGCCAGCCAGGCGCCCCTTAAATACATACTCTTAATGAAATCTATTAACTCATTTAAAAAGAGTAAGCAGTGCCAAGACAAGTAGTAGACCAACACATCCAGAGAGAACTTCAGCCTCATTGGTCCAGTCTGAGAGTCTCTGTGGCCAAGGTCAGAGGATCAGCTTCTATTATAACAGTGGGGGAAAGGAGCTGACTGTTATATAGATATGATCTCCAGATTTGGAATTAGGAGGCCTGGCAGGCTGGCCTCCAGGCTATGAGACTCTCAGCAAATCACTTTCCCAGCCTCTATGAGCCTCAGAGTCCTCAGCTATAAAATGTAGATGACCATTCCTCCATTGGGCAACTGTTAGGATTTGTGATATAATGGATATAAAAGCACTTATCTTGCTTTATAAATGCTCAATAAATGTTAATAAATGCAACCTATGGGGCCTCAAATCATATTTTTTTAGAGATTATGATAATGAAAAGTGTGATAGTATAAGACACCATTAAAGTTTGAGTGTTTGAGTTTTAATCTTTTAATGGTAAGATTTGTTGAAGACATCCTAGATTCTGCTATTTGAAGGACTAAATTTTGTCATATTTTATACCTTATCCAGAAAAATCAATCAACAAATGTGTACTGATTTACTTATTCACTGAATAAGTAAATGAATACAGAATATAGGTTTTGGGGTTATAAGCATACCTGCTCATAAGAAGCTATATTCAAATTGACAAAAGGCAATAGTTATTAAGGGCTTAAAGTTTGCTAGGCATTGGGAAGTTATGGGAAAGGATACAGAATGTGTAAAAAATAGTTATTTAAATCAGAATCCTAGATCTGGGAAGGTTCTGAGCAGGAGAAGCCAAGACAACATGAGCCTTTTCCCCTTCTACTTTATCAATTAGATTACATGTAAGTTATTTAAATTTACTGAGTTTAAATGTGCCTGTATGGCAAGTACTTTTCGCTTTTAACTTCAGATTTAGCAGGCATAAAGACAGAAAATTCAAAATGCAAAAAATGAAAATAAATGGTTGTAAATATAGAGACGATAAAAAAGCAAGAGGGACTTTGGGAAAACTAAGGCTCAGAGCAACTTGGAAAGCAAAAAGAGACAATTTTCTTGATCCACTTTCTTCAAAGAGAGAGATACTGAAGTTCAAAAGGGGTGCTATCATCCTGCTAGTTTAATGTTGATGTGTGATTAAAATTTCTAAGTGTTTACAAAGATGTAACATAATATGTCATCTTCACTTATAAAGAAAATTTCTGCTTTATTCAAAAAAGGATATACAGACCATATAAACTCATGTCCTCAGTACAATAAGTAGTAATTCTTTATTACAATTATCACATACATATTAATACAAAGTATACCAGAGCTTTTAAATATTGGCCCCTCAAACTTGAACATTGCAAAATGTGTGAAGAGGAAAACAATGTCAAGTACCCATTTGTGACTGTGCAAATCAATGTCTCCAAGAAGAACAGTCTGGACTATGGGTTATTCTTGTTACCAAAAAAGAAAAACGGTCAGTGTCTGTGTGACCAAGAAAAAAAAAAGCGTAAAAACACTGCTAAAAGCAAGCAGAATTCTTGACTCTTTGACCTATTTTGAGTTGAAAAATAAAGTATACCTTACCCCTCAGTTCATAGTCCACTCAAATATTTGGGGCTGTGGAGCTGTATTTCTTCAATTAGCTGGTCAGTTCTTAGGGACTGAGCCACACAAAAGGCACATGAGGTCCTCTTCTAAGAGTCAATACATCCTCTGTAAGGTCCCCAAACATCCCTAACTCTAATCAGTAATTGTCATTAAAAGCTCTCATTACGTGAAGGAAGTGTCATTAGAGCATCTTGCCCTCACAGGGTGTACAGTACCGAGAAGGCTGGAAGGGTTCATAAATTGGGGCCATTTCACTCACCCTCTACCTACCGTGCAATCTGCTGCGAGAGAGAAAATCCTATTTATACACATTAAGGCAAAAGCCCACTGGCCCCTACAAAATTAACCTAAACACTAACTGTGGTTATTTGAGGGACTCCCCATTTCATTATGTGTCTCAGAAATGAAAGAGAGAAAGTTTGCTGCCATCAATAACACTGAGCATATCTGCTGAATCCCGCAGATTCCAAGACATTAATAATTCAAAATCTTGTGGGAATTTTGTCATGGTGGAGATACGACTTGTCTGCAAACAGAGCTCAGGGGATGCTCAGTATGATCTATTCTATATATGCACAACTGCTACATTCATCACGACACAGAGAAGAACACAGGATTCTCCTGTATCTCTGCAATCGAAATTTTGGAATGTATATTATAAAGTTGTTATGTATAACATAATAATTCCCAATCTCACTTGAAGAGTAATAATCATGATAGGTCATTACACCTTATAGATTAAAAGGACTGGTAAATACATTTTATCTCCCTCATCTCTTAAACATATATGCCATAATTCAAAAAACATTGAGACTGAATGGTCAGATGGAAAAAATAAGAGAGAAAACATGTTGGGCTCTCTCCCTATTGGGAGACAGAGAGACAGAATGTGTGTGTGTGTGTATACACAAACATACATGTGTGTATATTTATACGTATGTACATATTCGTATATACACACACATAGTGTGTTTATATATATTTTGTATATATGTACATACTTACACATATACATACTCACATACCTATGATCCCCAGATTTACTTAAAAACTAGAAATTGACAATGTCAGTTACATCACTGACTGTTGTTCTGGGACCAACACCTAAGAAGATGACACTAGCGAAAATATGCACCAATATTATTCCCCATGAGATCCCTTCAGAGACTACCCAGACCCTTAATTCTTGATAAAAGATTTCGAACCATTCTCAATATTAAGGCCAGGACAATCTTTCTAAAACTCAAATCTAATCATGTCATTTCCCTGTGGAAATTCTTCCTATTGCCCTTAGAATAAAGCCCTAAATCCTCTTTAACAAGGCCCAGGAGGCCCTGTGTGATCTAGCTACCCCAGCCTACCTCAGCCTCATTTCAAGCCATTTTCCACTTCATTTTCTGAGCTCCAGGCACAATGGCCTTCTTTCAATTCTTTGAGAACATCATGGGCAATCCTGCCTCAGGGCCTTTGAACATGGTGTTTTCTCTTACGTAATGTTCTCCATTTAGCAAATTCCTACCATTGTTCAGATCTCAGCTTAAAAGTCAATTGCTCAGAGAAGGCTTCCCCTACCCTCTTCCTTTAAAGCCTAATACCTTTTGATGTGTTCATTGGCCATTTATGTTTCTTTCTTTTTCTTCTTCTTCTTTTTTTTTTTTTTAAGCTAGATTGTACCATGAGAGACTCTGGACTCTGGGAACCAAACTGGGAGTTACAGAAGGGAGGGGGGTGGGGGGATGGGGTAACCGGGTGATGGGTATTAAGGAGGGCATGTGTGGTGATGAGCACTGGGTGTTATATGTGACTAATAAATTGTTGACACTAAAAAAAAAAAAGCCTATGTCATTGAAAATAGAAGGAGAGATAGAAAGCTTCCAAACAAAAACTAAAGGAATTTGCAAACACGAAACCAGCCCTACAAGAAATATTGAAAGGGGTCCTCTAAGCAAAGAGAGAGCCTAAAAGCAACATAGACCAGAAAGGAACACAGACAATGTACAGTAACAGTCACCTTACAGGCAATACAATGGCACTAAATTCATATCTTTCAATAGTTACCTTGAATGTAAATGGGCTAAATGCCCCAATCAAAAGACACAGGCTATCAGATTGGATTAAAAAACAAGACCCATCGATATGCTGTCTGCAAGAGACTCATTTTAGACCCAAAGACACCCCCAGATTGAAAGTGAGGGGGTGGAAAATCATTTACCATGCTAAAGGACACCAAAAGAAAGCTGAGGTGGCAATCCTTATATCAGACTAATTAGATTTTAAATCAAAGACTGTAATAAGAGATGAGGAAGGACACTATATCCTACTTAAAGGGTCTATCCAACAAGAAGATCTAATAATTGTAAATATCTATGCCCCTAACATGGGAGCAGCCAATTGTATAAGGCAATTAATAACAAAAGCAAAGAAACACATTGACAATACAATAATAGTGGGGGACTTTAACACCCCCCCTCACTGAAATGGACAGATCATCTAAGCAAAAGATCAACAAGGAAATAAAGACTTTAAATGACACACTGGACCAAATGGACTTCACAGACATATTCAGAACATTCCATCCCAAAGCAACGGAATACACGTTCTTCTCTAGTGCCCATGGAACATTCTCCAGAATCGATCACATCCTAGGTCATAAATCAGGTCTCAACTGGTACCAAAAGATTGGGATCATTCCCTGCCTATTTTCAGACTACAATGCTTTGAAACTAGAACTCAATCATAGGAGGAAAGTCAGAAAGAACTCAAACACATGGAGGCTAAAGAGCATCCTACTAAAGAATGAATGAGTCAACCAGGAAATTAAAGAAGAATTAAAAAAATTCATGGAAACCAATGAAAATGAAAACACAACTGTTCAAAATCTTTGGGATGCAGCAAAGGCAGTCCTAAGAGGCAAGTATATAGCAATAAAAGTCTTTCTCAAGAAACAAGAAAGGTCTCAGGTACACAACCTAACCCTACACCTAAAGGAGCTGGAGAAAGAACAGCAAATAAAGCCTAAACCCAGCAGGAGAAGAGAAATAATAAAGATCAGAGCAGAAATCAATGAAATAGAAACCAAAAGAACAGTAGAACAGATCAACAAAACTATGAGCTTGTTCTTTGAAAGAATTAACAAGATTGATAAACCCCTGGCTAGATTTATCAAAAAGAAAGAGAAATTACCCAAATCAACAAAATCATGAATGAGAGAGGAGAGATCACAACCTACACCAAAGAAATACAAACAATTATAAGAACATATTATGAGCAACTCTATGCCAGCAAATTAGATAACCTGGAAGAAATGGATGCATTCCTAGAGATGTATCAACTAACAAAACTGAACCAGGAAGAAACAGAAAACCTGAACAGACCTATAACCACTAAGGAAATTGAAGAAGTCATCAAAAATCTCCCAACAAACAAAAGCCCAGGGCCAGATGGCCTCCCAGGGGAATTCTACCAAACATTTAAAGAAGAATTAATACCTATTCTTCTGAAACTGTTCCAAAAAATAGAAATGGAAGGAAAACTTCCAAACTCGTTTTATGAGGCCACCATTACCTTGATCCCAAAACCAGACAAAGACCCCATCAAAAAGGAGAATTACAGACCAATATCCTTGATGAACATGGATGCAAAAATTCTCACCAAAATACTAGCCAATAGGATCCAACAGTACATTAAAAGAATTATTCACCACAACCAAGTGGGATTTATCCCTGGGCTAAGGTTGGTTCAACATCCGCAAATCAATCAACGTGATCCAATACATTAACAAAAGAAAGAACAAGAATCATATGATCCTCTCAATAGATGCAGAAAAAGCATTTGACAAAGTACAGCATCCTTTCTTGATCAAAACTCTTCAGAGTATAGGGATAGAGGGTACATACCTCAATATCATAAAAGCCATCTATGAAAAACCTACAGCGAATATCATTCTCAATGGGGAAAAACTGAGAGCTTTCCCCCTAAGGTCAGGAACGAGGCAGGGATGTCCACTATCACCACTGCTATTCAACATAGTATTAGAAGTCCAAGCCACAGCAGTCAGACAACAAAAAGAAATAAAAGGCATCCAAATCGGCAAAGAAGAAGCCAAACTCTCACTCTTTGCAGATAATATGATACTTTATGTGGAAAACCCAAAAGATTCCACCCCAAAACTGCTAGATCTCATACAGGAATTCAGTAAAGTGGCAGGATATAAAATCAACGCACAGAAGTCAGTGACATTCCTATACACCAACAACAAGACAGAAGAAAGAGAAATTAAGGAGTTGATCCCATTTACAATTGCACCCAAAACCATAAGATACCTAGGAATAAATCTAACCAAAGAGGCAAAGGATCTGTACTCAGAAAACTATAAAATACTCATGAAAGAAATTGAGGAAGACACAAAGAAATGGAAAAACGTTCCATGCTCATGGATTGGAACAAATATTGTGAAGATGTCAATGCTACCTAGAGCAATCTACACATTCAATGCAATCCCCATCAAAATACATCCACTTTTTTCAAAGAAATGGAACAAATAATCCTAAAATTTGTATGTAACCAGAAAAGACCCTGAATAGCCAGAGGAATGTTGAAAAAGAAAAGCAAAGCTGGCGGCATCACAATTCTGGACTTCAAGCTCTATTACAAAGCTGTCATCATCAAGACAGTATGGTACTGGCACAAAAACAGACACATAGATCAATGGAACAGAATAGAGAGCCCAGAAATGGACCCTCAACTCTATGGTCAACTAATCTTTGACAAAGCAGGAAAGAATGTCCAATGGAAAAAAGACAGTCTCTTCAACAAATGGTGTTGGGAAAATTGGACAGCCACATGCAGAAGAATGAAACTGGACCATTTCCTTACACCACACACAAAAACAGACTCAAAATGGTTGAAAGACCTAAATGTGAGACAGGAGTCCATCAAAATCCTAAAGGAGAACATGGGCAGCAACCTCTTCGAACTCAGCCGCAGCAACTTCTTCCTAGAAACATCGCCAAAGGCAAGGGAAGCAAGGGCAAAAATGAACTATTGGGACTTCATCAAGATAAAAAGCTTTGCACAGCAAAAGAAACAGTCAACAAAACCAAAAGACAACCGACAGAATGGGAGAAGATATTTGCAAATGACATATCAGATAAAGGGCTAGTATCCAAAATCTATAAAGAACTTACTAAACTCAACACCCAGAGAACAAATAATCCAATCAAGAAATGGGCAGAAGATATGAACAGACATTTTTCCAAAGAAGACATCCAAATGGCCAACAGACACATGAAAAATTGCTCAACATCGGTCGGCATCAGGGAAATCCAAATATAAACCTCAATGAGATACCACCTCACACCAGTCAGAATGGCTAAAATTAACGAGTCAGGAAACGACAGATGTTGACGGGGATGCGGAGAAAGGGGAACCCTCCTACACTGTTGGTGGGAATGCAAGCTGGTGCAACCACTCTGGAAAACAGTATGGAGGTTCCTCAAAAAGTTGAAAATAGAGCTACCATACAATCCAGCAATTGCACTACTGGGTATTTACCCCAAAGATACAAATGTAGGGATCCCAAGGGGTATGTGCACCCCGATGTTTATAGTAGCAATGTCCACAATAGCCAAACTATGGAAAGAGCCAAGATGTCCATCAACAGATGAATGGATAAAGAAGATGTGATATATATATACACACACACACACACACACAATGGAATATTATGCAGCCATCAAAAGGAATGAGATCTTGCCATTTGCAATGACGTGGATGGAACTGGAGGGTGTTATGCTGAGCGAAATAAGTCAATCAGAGAAAGACATGTATCATATGACCTCATTGATATGAGGAATTCTAAATCTCAGGAGACAAACTGAGGGTTGCTGGAGTGGGGGTTGGGGTGGGAGGGATGGGGTGGCTGGGTGATATACATTGGGGAGGGTATGTGCTATGGTGAGCGCTGTGAATTGTGCAAGACTGTTGAATCACAGATCTGTACCTCTGAAACAAATAATGCAATATATGTTAAGAAAAAAAAAAAAGAAGAAGATAGCCGGAGGGGAAGAATGAAGGGGGGGAATCGGAGGGGGAGATGAACCATGAGAGACGATGGACTCTGAAAAACAAACTGAGGGTTCTAGAGGGGAGGGGGGTGGGAGGATGGGTTAGCCTGGTGGTGGGTAATAAAGAGGGCATGTTCTGCATGGAGCACTGGGTGTTATGCACAAACAATGAATCATGGAACACTACATCAAAAACTAACGATGTAATGTATGGTGATTAATATAACAATAAAAAAATTAAAAAAAAAAGCCTAATAGGCAATAATTACTAAATGTTCCTATAGGAGGCAATGTACCCAACTTTTTACATGCATTTTTTTATTTAGTTTCAAAACAAACCCATGAAGTTAGCATTATTATCTCCACTTACACATGTGAAAATGGATCCCAGAAAGATTAAGAAATATATGGAAGATCACACGGCTTATAAATGGGGGAAGATGAATTCACTGAGATGGTCCCCCTGATACATTCTCTCTTCACATGTATACTCTTTGGTAATGCTTACCATATAATCAGTTGCTTAATGTTTGCTTTCCACATTAGAATGTAACCTCTATAAATGCAGATAGGGCATCTACCTTGTTCACTAAAATATCGTTGTGATGATGCTGGGAACACAGGGGTCAAGAAACACCTCTTGTTGAACAAATGAGTGCATGATACACTGAGTCATTTCTAGCACAAAGAAAAGAAAGGCTAATTAAAAATACTCACCATAAGTCATTACCTATCCAATTCAAGCACTAAATTTGGAAAGCTGAAATAGGCATAAGTTATTATTAAGTACTATATGTAGTCCAATGAGGTTCATAGTAAATATAATCTGAATAGGAAATGTATGCAGTGTGTCTTTAGGGAAAGGCAATTCTGTGTGCATATCTAACTCTACACTGGAACCTACTGGTAAAAGCAATTACTCAGAGCACTTTCTGAAAATTCAGTTTTCTATAAATTTCAGAGTAGGTAGATAGCTCTCAAGTCCAATTTCAAAGTATAAACACATTTAAAATCACAATGAAATATTACAGATAATTACAGTAAAATTGTTTCAAAGACCCATAGAAGATCTATCTCAATTAATACAGCTAATCCTTGCATCTAAACAGTCAGTATTACTCTGTATGATACTGGGAAATCTAATCAGAATGACTGCAAGTTTTTCTGAACTTAATACGTAAGGCCAATTCCACTGACTCTGGGGACTGGTCAAGGTCAGCTCTAGATTTCAAATTCTCATAATTCATGGTTATATCATGAATGAAAGCCTGATTTAAGTATTTATTTCAACATCCTACCTCATTAAATTTTTTATCTACCAGTGTTACAACTGATGAACAAAATGAATAGGTCTTGTTTTATATTCTTCTTTTCTACTTTTCTGTAACAAAGTGGTTCATGAACATTGACATGGCCAAAGATATGAGGCAGCTTGCCATAAAAAAAATTTCAAGGAGGGTGCCTGGGTGGCTCAGTTGGTTAAGCGACTGCCTTCAGCTTAGGTCGATCCCGGAGTCCTGGGATTGAGTCCCACATCGGGCTCCTGGCTCAGCAGGGAGCCCGCCTCTCCCTCTGACCCTCTCCCCTCTCATGCTGTTTCTCTCTCTCTCTCTCTCAAATAATAAATAAATAAAATCTTAAAAAAAAATTTCAAGGAGTACAAATATTATACTTTAAATCATAAATTATAAAGGACTATTATACTAGATGAGCATTTACAAGTACAGCAAGACAAGTCTGTAACTTTATCTTTAGCAATATACCTATTTAGAGAGCATACAGAGCCTACCATGTACAAACACAAGAAATATGAACAAATGAAAATATGGAGGACCTGCAGAAGATTCAAAGACATCATCCTTCTAAGTAAGTCCCTTTTCTTACCCACAGGATCACATTCCTCCATATTCTTATTCATAAGAATAAAATGAATCATCTGTATTTTTCAAAAGCCATGCCTTATTAGATATACATGAGCTTTGTTCAGCTATCAGAAATGTTTAAAGGGAATCATGTTCTCTGATCAACAGTTCTACTTCTTCCACGAAGCCTTACCTGATCATTTCTATCTTCCCCCCTAAATCTGAGCTCTCACTCCTTGTAATCATTCAGCTGTCTCTCACGTACATACTTCCCTGTTGAAGCACACAGTTTCTACTACCTTAAATTTCATATATTTATGTGTACATATCTCTCTTTTTAAAGTAGAAGCTCATTCAGGGTAGGTTTTTCATCTGATTAAATTTTGCACCCTCCTTCCCCACAATAGCACTTGTCATAATATATGCACATAAAAGATAGAACAATTCACTCCACAAATAAATGAACATGGTTGTCTGTGAGTGATGTGGAGTCAGGTGCTAATATATCTTTGCTCCCAACAATACTAACAGCAGACATGCTCTCCAGTGCTAACATGTAATAACTTAAATGAAAACCAAAAATAACAAGTATATGTAAAATGCACAGCACAAATATCTTACTACAAGAGGGTTTCTACTTTGGTTATTTGATATTTCAATGTATTTTCTATCCACTGAAGTCCCCCCGCCACCCTGTACTTAAAGATAATTATGTATGTCATTCATTTTTCTTTGCTCAATTTGGACTTTATAGAACTTAACATTCATAAAAATCAATCAGATATCCTTATTAAAGTAAGCCACATTGGCCCTTGAACTCAAACCACTGGCCATTCTTCTCTTTGCTATGCATCATGGATTGTTCTCATTATAGGTCAACCTACAAAGTTTTTTCTCTCCACATACTTCCAGTATTATTCCTTCTTCTCTCTGGCCCAGATCTACTATCCGTCATGTTGCATAATCATGTCTATCTGAAGAGAATCGATAAGGTAACTAGCTGTGATATCACTGGATATTTTCTTCCCCACTCTAATCACCCGGATTAGTTCAATTCTTTGACTATGAAGAGGGATCATTATGTTAACTTTTAAATGAGGAGATAACTAATTAAACCAAAGTAACTCAAAGGGCTTCAAATATTGAAAGATACTGGTAGAAAAGCCCATTTCAATGGAAGAACATATTTAAATAAAAATTTTCCCTCCAATGATGGACATTTTACCAAAAGCTTTAAATAACATGCATTATTTCATGCATTATGGTATGAAAGTCAAAAGCTCATGAAAGTAGAAAAAGTTGGTAGTTTCAGATTACATTACTCTAAATAAAGAAGGAATTGTTGCTGACATCACCTTAAATATATTGCATATTGACATGTTTTTGAAGGAATTATACTTGTGTGGCACAAGTCAAAATCAAATTTAGTTCAATCAGCTGCAGCATATTTTTAAAAAATAAAAACATATTAGGGATATAAGTATATGAAAAGGCCTTTATCAACCTTGCTTTTTATGTGCCAAATTTTTAAATCCCTACTTATTTGCAAGCAAAAAATATGTACATTGGTGAAATTGTGGGATTATATATTCATAAAAAGAGTAATTTCACACACACACGAATTCCTGGCCACTGTTTCCTCAAAAGTTCACTGAAAAAAGGCAGAGAGGGGCCTGCTCCTTTAGAATTCAGTACTAAATGTTTAAACCCATACAAGGAAAAGTCATCAAGATTTAAACATAAATAACAAAGGAAAAATGAGAAAAAGAAATAAGAGAATTAAGTCAAATCCTCTGTAAACTGAATTCAGACTCTAGGATTTTACAGGGCATTAATCTAATGTATGCCAAATTAGATTTTCAAATTCCATAATATTTGATTTCTTTTCTAAAACTGGTTTACTCTTAATCCCAGAAGTTTTTCTTTCAAAGATTTAACTACAATTCTAAGTGAGATTTCTATTCAACTAGGAGCTCTGTTGTTGATTTTTTAAGCATTATGAATCATATTTATGATTTTACCCTCCCTAAACATTACTTTTGACTTTAATAAAGTTTAGACTCATGTAAGAACTCAAAGATGGTTTAATGTGGATTAAATAATACTCATTTAAAAACAGGACCACTTGTACACTATTTGTCAACTAAAATAATGTCAGAAAAGTTTTTAGACATCTGAGAATTTCTTCCAACTGCACTACAAAGCAACACAGAAGTCATCCAGGAATTTCAGTATAAGATAGATCTGCTTTTGAAATGCAATCCCAAAAACATATACAGTTGATCACAGGTAACTGTTCTGTCTTTGCCGTGGGACTATAACCTTTAGCTGGAAAATACCATGACTATGTTCCAGTCTTTAGTTTTAAGGAATCTGCATGGCACGACAGTTTAGGATTTTTAGCAATTGGACAGCTTGACCGTTCCTTTACACCCTGCTTAATGGAGCTTCTCAGTAATACCACTTGTGAACTTCAAGTCACAAAAAGACATCATTCAACATGAGTCCTTCAGTATGGCCAGTCCACTCATGCTAAAGTGGTGTTGAAATGTAAGTCTATGGGTTTGCTCAAAAGCAAATAAAAGACTACAGCAGGGCATGGATGTATGTAGTCTTTGTAAAGTGAGTAGATCTGGGGTAGCATCAAAACAGGACAGCAGAAGAAACACCTTTAAGAATTCTCTGGAGTATAATTAAACAATACAAAATAAAAGTGGAAACTAAAGATAAAAGAAAAAATGGATAAAGCAGTAACAGAAGAAGTTGTTCATTTCGGGCAGAGACTCTGGGGAACAGAGTTTAAGTACAGTTAGCTCTTCGGGCAGTGCAGATGCATATAATGTCACAAGTGTTCAAAGTGTTATTGATAGAGCATTGGCATTTTCTGCAACATCATATTGCAGAACACAGTAACTCCTAGGAACACCTTGAGATTTCTGGAAGCATGTGACTATGTGTGTACATGAGCAAATACCTGGGAATGAGTACCTCTTCTGCTACACCCTCAATTTAAAAAAAAAAAAAAAATTATTCTGTACTGGAGAAAAAATAGATAAATCTCCTTACATAATTTGATATTTATTTTGGCAATGAAATAGCAATTAGGATATAAGGAAGAGCCATGTGAAAAAAGGTTGTGTGAGCCAGACTAATGTCATTTTAGACAAATCTGCCATGATGACTGTTCTGTGACCTGAAACCTTCTTGAGCACAGCCCCTCTCCATGGTCACCCCCTGACCACTTCTTTCCTCTTGTTTACCACATCCTTAAGCACACCCTCAGGGCATAATGTCCTTGATCTGCCCTGGAGATATAGCTATGACACACACTATTCTTAAAGATTCTCTTGAGTGGTCCCTCAGTATTCCCAGTCTCTAGGGCTATAAAAACAAGTCTTAAGGGAGGTGGGATTTTGGAGATCTACTCATCCCGTGGTCACCCAAGACAGGCTTCTTTCCATAAATCCCCTTAATAAACCACTTTTCATCAAGCTAGACTTGCTGGCCTTTCTCTTTGGTCTTATGGCTCCTTCAGCCTTTGGAGGTCATTTTGCATATAACTTCCTTTCATGGAACAAAGGTAATAGTTACATATACTTATAAACACACATACACAATGAATGTGTGGCAACCACTAAAACTTAAATATTTTATTTCTTTCTGTTTAAAGTATAGTAAGAGAAGAAGTATCAAGAAGATTCTTTATCACAAAAGAAGAAGACAAATTTAGATCAAGAAAATCAGAAACTCCAAAGGAGAATCTATACAAAATTACACTGTAACAACAGTGGAACATTTGTTATAAGAAAAGTAGACAAGCCTTGGACCAGTGATCAGGAAGCCATTTAATTTGATATAATAAGAAACAGCTTTATGGACCACAGCATGCTAGAATTAGTCTTCTTCAGAAAAGAATCTCTGGGTGATGTCAAAAGACAAGAAGGATAAAATATGGCTTTGTAAAACTTGTTTAGAGATGGGAACATAGACAAGTCCATTCTGAAGAAAGAGAAAAGAGAGAAAAAACAGCCAAGGTGGGCAAAGTGAAACCTTGCATGTGAATATGTATCATAACCACTAATTATAAGACTCACAAATCCCAAGGCTTTTTGTTTTATCCTCAGTCCTGCCTGGAAAATGGTTAATTTATTCTACAGCTATTTAGACTGGCACAGACTAGGTGCCAGGTACTATGTAAACAGCAGGGATATTAGAGTGAAAAGGACAGGCAAGGTCCCTCCTCTCTTAGAGCTCTAGTGGGGATTGACACACAATGGACAAATGAACGAGATAACTTTTGATAATGATAATGGCTTTGAAGAAATAAAAAAGTTGATGTGTTAGAAAGTACTGGGGAGGTACTTATGGAAGGCCACTGAGGAGGGGTCACTTCAGCTGACACTTGAGTGACAAGCAGCCAATCCAGTGAAGACCAGAATGTTCCAGACAGAGGGGAGGGCTAGTGCAAAGGCCCTGAGGAAAAAAACATCCTTGGTGTGTTTGAGGAGAGAAACTTTGTGTTGCTGGAGTGTGCTGAGTATGTGGTGTGGTATTAGGTGGGGCCAAGGAGGAAGACAGGGCTAGCTAATAGGACCTTATTGGTTGGGATAATGAATCTATAAATATTTTCCTAAGGGCAACAGAAGACAACAGAGGTTTTAAAACTAGGAAGAGTCTGGAGAAAGTATGGTAATATAATGTGAGGTTTATATTCTAAAAAGATTACTTTAGCTGATGAGTGAAGTCAGAATTTTAGGGAGATCAGAGCAGAAGCAGACAAGACCAATTAGGGAATAATTTATAGGGTAGGAGGCAAGGGTTGATGGCATCTGGTATTTGAGTAGTGACAGTGAAGATGAAGAGAAGTTGATGAACTCAAGATCTATTTTGAAGGTAGATCCAATGGGATTTACTGATAAGTCAGATATGGGGAGAGGGAGATGGTGGAAAGAAATCCAGGAACAGTCTTATATTCAAATAATGAGTAGAACCATTTACTGAAATGAGAAAAACTGAGGGAGAAGCAATCTAAGGATGGGAAGGGGGATCAAAAATTCTATTTTGCATATGATAAACTTGAGACTTTTATTAGATATCCAAGATGAGACATCAAATAGGCTTTTTGATATATATGAGTCTGGCATTTGGGGAAGAAGTTAGATCTGAAAATATCAATTTGGTAGCAGATGCATTTTGATGTTACATAAAACCATGGAATTGGGGGCTCCTGGGTGGCTCAGTTCGTTGAGTGTCCAACTCTTGATTTTGGCTCAGGTCGTGATTTCAGGGTCATGAGATTGAGCCGAGTGTTGGGCTCCACATTGAGCATGGAATCTACTTGAGATTCTCTCTCTCCCTCTCTCTGCCCTACCCACCCCCCAAAACAAAACAAAACAAAACAACAATGGAATTGGGTGAACTTTCCTAGGGAGTTACTGTAGACAGAGAAAAGACCAGGACCCATGACCAAGCACTGAGACACTCTAACATTTAGAAGTTAAGCAAAGCAAAGAACCCACATAAGAAACTGAGAAGGGGTGGTTGGCAAAACAGATGGAATCCCAGGAGAGATAGGTATCATGGAAATGAGGAAAACATGTTTCAAAGAGGGAGTGATCAATTGTGTCCACTATTCCCAAGTGCTTGAGTAAGACAAGAACAAAGAAACCACCACTGGCTTTGGACAGATGGAGATGACTGGTAACCTCGATAAGAGCCAAGTTAAGTTCTTAGTAGTGTGTCAGAGATACTTGATTAGAGTAAACTGAAGAGGCGAAGTGCTATAAGGAATGAAGCCTGGAACAGCTGTTTCCAAAACCCACAGCTAATATCATCCTCAACGGGGAAAAACTGAGAGCTTCTCCCATAAGGTCGGGAACACTACAGGGATGTCCGCTCTCATCACATTTATTTAAGATAGATTGGAAGTCCTAGCCACAGCAATCAGACAACAAAAAGAAAAAAGGCATCCCAATCAGCAAGGAAGAAGTCAAACTTTCACTGTTTGCAGATGACATGATACTCTATATAGAAAACCTGGAAGACTCCTATCAAAAAACTGCTAGAACTGATAAACAAATTCAGTAAAGTCACAGGAGACAAAATCAATGTACAGAAATGTGTTGCATTTCTTTACACCAATAATGAAGCAACAGAAAGAAATTAAGGAATCAATCCCATTTACAACTGCACCAAGAAAATTAAGATACCTAGGAATAAATCTAACCAAAGAAGTAAAAGACCTGTACTCTGAAAACCATAAAACACTGATGAAAGAAATTGAAGATGACACAAAGAAATGGAAAGACCTTCCATGTTCATGGACTGGGAGAACAAATATTGTTAAAATTCTATACTACCCAAAGCAGTCTAAACATTTAATGCAATCTCTATCAAAATATCACCAGCATTTTTCACAGAGCTAGAAGAAACAATCCTAAAATTTGTGTGGAACCACAAAAGATCCTGAATAGCCAAAGCAACTTGAAAAAGAAAAGCAAAGCTGAAGGCATCACAATTTGAACTTCAAGTTATATTACAAGCTGTAATAACCAAAACATTATGGAACTGGCACAAACACAGACACATAGATAAGGGGCACCTGGATGGCTCAGTGGGTTAAGTGTCCGACTCTTGATTTTGGCTCAGGTTATCACCCCAGGGTCGTGGGATTAAGCCCCGCATTGGGCTCTGTGCTCAGCGTGGAGTCGGCTTGTCCCTCTCCCTCTGTTCCTCCCCCAACCCCTGCTCTCTCTCTCAAATGAATAAATACAATCTTTAAAAAAAAAAAAAAAAAAAAAAAAACAGACACACAGATCAATAGAACAGAACAGAATACCCAAAAATGAACCCAGAACTATATGGTCAATTAATCTTCAAAAAAGCAGGAAAGAATATCCAATGGGAAAAATAATTTCTCTTCAACAAATGGTGTTAGGAAAACTGGACAGCAACATGCAAAAGAATGAAACTGGACCACTTTCTTACACCATACACAAAAATAAATTCAAAATGGATTAAAGACCTTAATGTGAATCCTGAAATCACAAAAATCCTAGAAGGGAACACAGGTAGTAAGTTCTTTGACATAGGCCATAGCAACTTCTTTTTAGATATCTCCTGGGGCAAGGAAAACAAAGGCAACAATAAACTACTGGGACTATATCAAAAGAAAAAAGCTTCTGCACAGTGAAGGAAACAACAAAAGTAAAAGGCAATCTATGGAATGGGAGAAGATATTTGTAAAGGACATATCTGATGAAGGGTTAGTATCCAAAATATATAAAGAAATTACAAAGCTCAATACCCAAAAAACAAATAACCCAATTTAAACATGGGCAGAAGACAGGAATAGACATTTTTCCAAAGAAGACCTACAAATGTCCAAGAGACACATGAAAAGATGCTCAATGTCACTTATCATCAGGGAAATGCAAATGAAAACTACAATGAGATATCACCTCACACCTGTCAGAATGGCTAAAATCAACAACACAAGAAACAAGAGCTGTTGGTGAGGATGCAGAGAAAGGGGAACCCTCCTGCACTGTTGGTGGGAATGTAAACTGGTGCAGCCACTCTGGAAAACATGAGGTTCCTCAAAAAATTAAAAATAGAACTACCCTGCAATCTAGTAATCACACTACTGAGTATTTACCCAAAGAATACAAAAATACTAATTCAAAGGGATACATGGAGCCCTATGTTTACAGCAGCATTTTATCTACAATAGCCAATATTACTGAGCATTACTGTAGAATATTACTGAGCCATAGAAAAAAATGAAATCTTGCCATTTGCAACGACATGGATGGAGGTAGAGAGTATTGTGCTAAGCCAAATAAGTCAGTCAGAGAAAGACAAATACCATATGATTTCACTCATATGTGGAATTGAAGAAACAAAACAAACGAGCAAAGGGTAAAAGAGAAAGGGGGAGGCAAACCAAGAAACAGGCTCTTAACTATAGAGAACAAACTGATGGTAGGTGGGGGAGTGGGTAAAATAGGTGATGAAGATCAAGGAGTGTACTTGTTGTGATGAGCACTGGATGACGTAGGGAAGTGGTGAATCACTATATTGTACACCAGAAACTAATATAACACTGTATGTTAACTAACTGGAATTTAAATAAAAACTTTAAAAAATTGTTTGCTTGGAAGAATAGCAGTGAAATGGGGCAGTGGCTGGAAGGGAAGTTGGAAGGTTATAAGAGCATGGTCCAGTAGAGGCCCACACTCAATCCTATTCTGGTTTCTTGGCTTAGTACTAGTATCTGCGGTAGAAAGCAGGATCTTGAGAGTTTGTTTTTTTGTTTTTGTTTTTTTTTTGAGTCACAGATATAATCAACACTTATTGAAACATTTATTGAACACCTACTAGATGCAAAGCACAGTGGTAGGAATCAGAATAGAACTAAGGATATGGGCTCAGATTTTCAGCACTTGAGCTCTTGCCAGGGAGCAGAACACTAATTGTAAACTTGTGGAAGTTGGTTCTAAGGAAACAAAAAAAGTAGGCTAAGCTTCAGGTCCCACTGGACTTTTATTGTAGTTCACATCTGACCAATGAGATGACAGATGAATGGACAGGTTGTCAATAAGAGCTCCTACTTTCCACACACATACCATGTTTATCAGTTTGGCCCTGCAGATATATATTTTTTTCTTTAGTTTTTTCAATGGGAAGTTTGTACCATTTGACCACTTCCACTTATTTCACCCACACCTCCACCCCCTTGTGGATATTAAAAGAAGAAGACAAAAGAAACAGAAATAAATTAACATGTAATAAAGATGGCATAAAATGTATATTGAGTGTTAGGGAATATACATTTATGTATAAAGTATAAAGAAGGTGAGCAACAAGAAAAACACCCAAAAAAGAACAAAGAAAATATGAAGCTATCCATGAAAGGAAAGAAGCTGCAAGTGCTGAATGGCCCCAGGACTCATAATAGCTAAAATTGGGTTGCTGAGTAACAAGTCAGAAAGAAGCATCGGACAGTCATTCAGTCATGATCAATCAGTATTTTTCCTAGAGATCATAAGCTACTCCAGCAGCAGACGGTAAAAGTCTTTAGGCTAGAAAGACCTGTTCAAGATTCCTCACTTCCCCTGGCTACTGGTCCCCTAGGAACCTTTGGTGGTCTGGCAATCCCCTCATCCTCTGTGTTCTACTCCCATCCTCCCCCCCAAACTGGGATCACCATCTGGCCCGGTTCATCTTCTGGATGATGATGGATGACTTACAGAAATAAAGGCAAGAGTCAGATAGAAGGAGGGAAGCCAAATATGAACAAAAGGACAGGGATAGAGTCCTTTCCCTCTGGCCCCATATTAATAAGCTTTGTATTTCCTTATGCCCAGGGGATCTGCAAGGACACTTCTGGTGAGAGAAGGAAGAAAGAATGAAGTGAGAGAAGGTAACGCTTACTGCATGCCTCTTACATGCCAGAAATTGTGCTTAGGCTTCTCAGGTTTCCATGTTTGTTCCTGACAACAATCCTGAGTTGCCTACGGATGAGGAAACCATGAGAAAAAAGGAAAAAAAAGATGAGGATTTTGTCCCAATTTACACAGCCAGAGAGAAACAGAACTGGAGTCTGAAACCAAGTCTGTCCAACTCTAAATACTAGTCTCTTCTCATTATAAATAAACACCAAGGAGTTGGTTACCTATGTTTACAATATATTAAATCAAGAAGAAATTCTATAAAATTAGTAAGTAAAAAATACATGAATGCAGTGAATTTGTGATTTGGGGTGCTCTGAATTAGCATTTTTTGTTGAGACTGCAAAGGTCAACTAAGCTAAAAACTAGATCAAAATAAACTTTATGAAACATTTTTAGAAACCAGATTAAAGGGTATAATTAGGTGCTACGTAGATCTGTTTGGAATGGAATAAAAATTTACATCTGTACAACTACCACAAAAGAGGTATAAACACACACTTACAATCATTGTCTTCAGAACTGAGAGTAAGTTATAGCCATGATACACCATTAATATGACAGTGTGTATTTCCTAAAAGGCAAGGACACTCTCCTACACCACCACAGTAAAACCTGCTTATTGGG
Organism: Halichoerus grypus; assembly: GCF_964656455.1. Classification (NCBI taxonomy): domain Eukaryota; kingdom Metazoa; phylum Chordata; class Mammalia; order Carnivora; family Phocidae; genus Halichoerus; species Halichoerus grypus. Next base: position 124,739,332 of record NC_135714.1, read on the forward strand.
AAATTATCTTGATAATGATACTACCATCTACCATCAAATCCACAGTCCCATCCAAAATTTCACCAACTGTCCCAATCTTTTTCTTTTTTTTTTAATTATGTTATGTTAGTCACCATACAGTACATCATTAGTTTTTGATGTAGTGTCCAATGATTCATTGTTTGCATATAACACCCAGTACTCGTTATAACACATCTGTTTTTTTAATCTAGAATCATGTTTTGCAGTTAATTGTCATGTCTCTATCTGGAACAATTCCTTAATCTTTCCTTGCCTTCCATAATCTTGGTTATTTTTGAAGAGTACAGGCCACTTACTTCACAGAGAGTCTGTTTGGGTTTGTCTGTGTTGTTCTCATGATTAAATTCAGGTTATGATTTTTGACAGGAATGCCACAGAAGCGATGCTATGCCCTCCAATTATCACATCAGGAGGCAATGTGTCCATTTGCCCCATTACTGGGGATATTCACTTTGACCACTTGGTTAAGGTGGTGTCTTCTAGGTTTCTTCTCAGTGAAATTACTATTTTTCCCTTTGTAATTAAAATACTTGGAGAATACTAGTTGCCAGTGATTTTTCTAACTCCAGCATTCCTCATATCTTTCTTGCCTAGAATTCTCTCCCAATGATTTGTTTATTCATTTACTTATTTATATTAGTATGGACTCATGCATTCCTATCTTATTCACTGGGTTATAATCTTTTTAGTATCTTACTAATTTGGATGTTCAAATAATTGCAGATTTGGCCTGGGCGCCTGGGTGGCTCAGTTGGTTAAGCGACTGCCTTCGGCTCAGGTCATGATCCCGGAGTCCCGGGATCGAGTCCCACATCGGGCTCCCTGCTCGGCGGGGGGTCTGCTTCTCCCTCTGACTCTCTTCCCTCTCTTGCTATCTGTCTCCCATTCTCTCTCTCTCAAATAAAAAAAAAAAAAAAAAAATCAAAAAAAAAAAAAAATTGCAGATTTGGCCAGTGCAAGTCCCTTCAAGCTTCCAAGCTTCTGACATTTTCTGACATGTCCTCATCACTTTCGAGCACTAATTATCTTTAATTTACTTATTTCCCCATATGTCCTGTATATAACCAGCCGGCTGGCACTGTCGGCCCTGACTGCCTCCCCGGACCAGGTGCCAGTCACCTCCTCAGCCCTGGACCGGCAGGCTACCCCAACTCCAGCTACATCAAGGGAAGGTAAGGGAACCAAAATTATTTTTTTAAAGAAAAGATAAGGAAAAGAAGAGGAGGGGGACAGGAAGGGGACAGGAAGAAGAACTCAGCTTCACCCTTGAATGATAATTTGTGAATGATCTTCTCAGCTGGCAGCCATCTTCCTACAGCACTAGAAGATATTCCATTTTAATTTGGCCTCTATTTCTGACTTAGAGAAGTCAGCTGCCAGGCTAATTATTGTTTTGGAAAGTTGCCTTTTCTCTCTGGTTAGTTTGGAAATATTCTCTTCGAGCACAATGTGTAATGGTCAAGAGCACAGACCTGGGAAGTAGATTATCTGGATTCAAATCTCAGCTTGGCCACGTACTAGCTGTGTAATCTTGGGAAGATTTGGTAACTTCTCTGTGCCTTACTTCCTCTTTAAAAAAAAAATGGGGACAATAGTCACTATCTACAAATCAGTGAGTGTGTGAGTGTGTGCATATGTATGTGTGTACACGTTTGTGTGCATATATCTCACTTAGGAGATTACCTGGCACAAAGTAACCAGTATATAAGGGTTTGCCATTACTGTCAGTAGTGGTTGCAGTTGTAGTTGTTTTTGTTGTATCAAAGTTTTATTCTGATACACAGGGGTGGATTTATTCATACTTATCCTGCTTGGGAGTTGGTGAACTTCTTCAATCTAGGAATTCATGTTTTACTAATTCTCAGCTACTCTCTCTATTCTCTCTGAAACTCCTGTCTGGTACTAGTTTTTATATTAATTTCTATGCTCAGAGTTTCTGGCCCCATGAAAATGGTATAAATTTATACTCTCTAACCACCTCTTAGCACAGGGTTGGAGTGTGTGCACTTTTCACAGGAGACTTATTTTCTTCCATTCAGATCTCAGCCTAAGACAACACTATCACTTATCATGGCCAACGAGAAGAGTTTTTCTAGTACTCTTTTCACTGAGGGGGGGACCCTTCCGATTCCCACATTTATTCGGCAGTCTCGATTCTAGCTCACTGCTTGGAATATGCCCAAACGGCATTTCATATAGCTGCATGGATACTTAGCACCTATGAAGGTATACAGCGTTCTTATGTGTACCACTCAGGCATTTGACAATTGTCTTTTTAACACAAATTCCTAGAAGTGCAACTGACCCAGCAAGAACAGGCTGAACAACATGGTGGTTATCGTTGTGGAATCTGGAGTTAGAAAGATACAAGTTCATATCACTTAATAGCTGTTATCATCAAACTCTTTTTAGTTATGGTTTCCTCACTTATAATACAAGAGTAATAACAGTTACTAAAAATAAAAAATATAACACAGGCTAAGTATTTGGCACAGCACCAAGTCCATGGTAGCTTTGATAGATGCTATTATTGTTGTTGTTATTATTCTAAGCATTTCCAGTTTTGATCCACATAGTGAAAGTACCATCTACAAAGATCATATCTTATTTATAGACCTACCAACAGTGTGTATTTCTAAGTCTTTCCATTCTCATCAATCAGTCAATCTTATTAAACTTTGCTGATTTCATAAATGGAAAATATCTCACTCTTATTTGTACTGATACGATCAGCAGTGCAGTTGTACATCTCTTCATAATTTTATTGCTCATCCATGTTTGTTCCTCTGTGAATGGCCAGCTTAAGATCTTTGCTCATTTCTCCATTGGCATATGTATTTGCTTCCTCTTTATCTGTAAGAACTGTTTATTTATTAAAGATAAAAACATCCTCATCTATACTTTGCTTCTTTGTTAGAGTAAACTTCAGATATGAAAGCACTTCCTTTATAAAGGATGAATTCATTGTCAGAATAAACTGCAGATGTAGTCTTTACTGATTTGCTGCAGTAATTTTGGTTATTACTAGTCTCGTTTGCCAACTTCGCATGAAAACAGCATAGGGATTATCTTTCTAGATCAGACCCCATCTTGCCCAAACATGGCAAAGTTCTGTTTCTAAAGGATGTCCCAGAGAACATGATAAAAAAATAAGAGACCATGTGTAGCATAATAATACTTGCAATTATTTAGGATCTGTTCAGAGTTTATAGGCAGATTTACTACAATTTAGTTTCTCATTGGTTCTGAAATAAATTCACCAAAACCCCTTTAAAATTACTTTTTTGCCTGTGTTAAGTACCTCTCCTTGTTATTTTTCGGGAGCTTTAAGAATGCCCTTTCCTCTTTCTATTTCCAGATCCACCATCTTGGTGCATGTTCACCTTACATACGCCATTCATGATTTGATAGATTTCTACTTTACTGGCCAAAGAGTCCTCATCTTTCACTTTGTCCTCATATGTCAATTCCTTTTCTCTCCCTCCTACTCCTCTGATCATTTTATAATGAATTGGTAACCACAATAATGAAATTTACTGAGAAAACTAAATTTTGAGATGCTGCCATAACTAATGGAGTCAGAGAAATGATGAAAAGGGCTTTAATGAGGTTTGAAATATGGTTGGAATATTACAGATAGAAAATCAATTTGGACAATGCTGTCAGCTTCATCCACAAGGGAAAAATTATTTAAACACACACATCTAAAGGACAGAAATAAGTTTGAAGGCAATGAAGAACTGACAATTGTTTTATAACAGAGAAAGCTCACTCTTTCTTTATCTACCTATATCTACCTATCTACCTACCTATCTCTCTATCTATCTATCATCTACCACTATTTTGCTATGATTAAAAGTCTAACTTGGTAAATATCTAAATACCTTGTCCAATTCTGCAAAAACTGGTAAATAATTAAGTATCTGACAATTGTAAGTAATTTACCCTTAACTCTAAATAATCTTGGTGGTAGAAGGAGAAGTTTTATGACTCCTTAGCAATACCACTTACAAAAGACTATGTATACCCTTTTACGAAGATGGCACCGAAGGCTAAGAAGGAAGCCTCTGCCCCTCCCAAAGCCGAAGCCAAAGCAAAGGCTTTGAAGGCCAAGAAAGTGGTGCTGAAAGGCGTCCACAGTCACAAAAAAAAGATCTGCACGTCACCTACATTCCGACGACCCAAGACACTGCGTCTGCAGAGGCAGCCCAAATATCCTCAAAAGAGCGCCCCCAGGAGAAACAAGCTTGATCACTATGCCATCATCAAGTTCCCCCTGAATACTGAGTCAGCCATGAAGAAAATAGAAGACAACAACACACTTGTGTTCATTGTGGATGTCAAGGCCAATAAGCACCAGATCAAACAGGCTGTGAAGAAGCTCTACGACATTGACATGGCCAAGGTCAACACCTTGATCAGGCCTGATGGAGAGAAGAAGGCATATGTTCGACTGGCTCCTGACTATGACGCTTTGGATGTTGCCAACAAAATTGGAATCATCTAAACTGAGTCCAGCTGGCTAAATCTAAATATAAATTTTTTCACAAAGAAAAAAAGACTATGGATAATTAGGGTCACCCCATACAATGGGTTTTATCTTCCTCAAGAAAAAAACTAAATTTTGTGGTCTCAGGACTGCTGAATATTTTGGAAAAAAGCATATCTTTTCCATAAAGCCACTTAGGCTACATACTTCACATACTGTAAAACCTTATACATCAAAGAGAAATTACTGTTTAAACAGATTATCAGGTTACAGAACAATTAGAAGCCACAGTTCTCTTAAAATAACTCTAATGAGACCTGAAAAACTGCTTCAAGTCTGTGTTATTTAAACATTCGGCATATTCTCTGTTCTTAATCTTTGAAAATTAGATGAAAGCCATGGCCTTTCTAGAAAAATCCATATACAATTATAGAATACATTTTGAATATAAATTTTCAGAATTTACTAGGATCCCAAGCCTCCAGGCTCAGAAACTATTACTCCAGAGGAAATATTGTTTTTAAGACTATCACTAAACACCTAATATATGAACTAATCTCCCTTCTCTACCTTAGGCACTCCATCTATTTATTTTGGAGCACAGAAGAGTTAACGTTTCACACCTTCATCTATAAGCTCTTCATCCACGCTTTGCAGAGTAAAGCCTTGACAACTCCTGGAACGCACTGCTGATGCAGCTCCTACTGGATCTCCACTCTGCTATGGAGAGGAGCAAGAGGAGCATCCTGACTGACTATACTGGAGATCTAATGATGTGCCAGAGCACCCTTAGCAATATGACACATTAGAAGACAACTACCACTGATCTGCTTGGTGCCTGGTTCCTAGGGTTCTTCTTCACAAGCTGACTATGCAACTCTGGTCTCTCACATATCAACTTGATTCACTTTGGTGATGGACCCTTTCCCGCCCCCTCGCTTTCCCTTTATCAACTACTGGATAGCCTAAAGTATATAGAAGTCAGACTACTATGAGTGAGGCTGAAAGTATATCTGAAAAAAGAAGTCGACTTTCCAGCTCGCAGCCTCTTTCACAGTATATAATAATTTCACTATTAAAGGTGGGGGGAGATGACTTCTGAGAGTAACAGATCCACATTTATTCAAATCCAAATACAGAATATTCTGAGTTCAAACATAATTTTTTTTAAGCAAACAGCTACTGGGCCTGATTCTATGGATTGCCTACCCAATAGCCATACCCATCTTATATGCTAACAAAGCCCTGCTTTCTTTGAAGCAACAGTATGTCCAACCTAGGATGAGACTCATGACTAGTCCACTAGTCATTTCCAACTAATATGAGCCTGAAATGCACCACAGATAGACAAGATATTGATTCCCCCTAACCCTTGGGGCAGATGGGCAGGGCTTGGAGCAGTAGGAGCTTTCTCTTCACTCCCATGATGTATAACAAATGTTACATTTCCTATGTGTGCCAAGAAAGGAAGAAGGTCAAGAAGCAAAGGAGAATTCTGTTCCCTTTGATAGACACTCAACCTGTCTCCTTTCCTTACAGCTAGCAGTAACCCTCTGGTTGAGTTCTAGTCAATGAAGTATTAGAGAAAGTCTGCTGAAAGCCTCTTGTGAATGCTTGTCTTACTTATTTAAAGGACAAAGATGAGAGGAAAGCTTTCTAGCAATGCCTTTTCTCTTCCATCATACCTCAAACAAGGACACAATGCCTGAAGCTATAGCGGCCATCTTGCTACCAAGATGGCAACAAAGCACGAGGGTAAAAGACCAACAGCTAAGTAGAGCAGAGCAAAGAGATGGAAAGAGTTTGGAACTTGATTATGTTGTTGAACATCAGAACCAAGATCAGCAATTGTCTACTTCCCATCTTCTTATCAATGGGGATAAAAAAATGTCTATATTACTTACAGTTGACTGAAGCATACTAGTGGATGGGAGATTTCAAGTCATTTTTTTTTTCCCTCTGAAGCATCCTCTATTTCTCACTTGGTAGGAATATCAGCCCTTCTGCTTCTCCCAGTTATCTACTGCCTTATCATCTATTAATGCCTTTGCCATTTTGAGTCACCATTTGAGTCTGACTAGGATGATGCCAGATTTAATGCTATTAATTTCTACTGGACTCTTTATAGCTCAGAACTTCAAGTCTCGGGGCACCTGGGTGGCTCAGTTGTTAAGCGTCTGCCTTCGGCTCGGGTCATGATCCCAGGGTCCTGGGATGGAGCCCCGCATCAGGCTCCCTGCTCTGCGGGAAGCCCGCTTCTCCCTCTCCCACTCCCCCTGCTTGTGTTCCCTCTCTTGCTGTGTCTCTCTCTGCCAAATAAATAAATAAAATATTTAAAAAAAAAAAAAAAAGAACTTCAAGTCTCCTAGAAATTTTAGTACATTATGGCAATACTGTGTGTAATTCTGCAGCTATGTGGAAATTCTTAGAGCCACTACAGATTCTTAAATTCAGGATGCATTAGTTTGCTTAGGCTGCCATAACAAAATACCACAGACTGGGTGGCTTAAACAACAGAAACTTATTTTCTACATATTGGAGGCTGGAAGTCTGATCCCAGGGTGCCAACAGACTTAGTGTCTGCAGGGGCCTCTGTCCTCAGTTCACAAAGAGCAGCCTTTTCACTGTAACCTCATTAGTCTTTCCTCCAAGTAAGTGAGCACCCCTTGGTGTCTCCTGCTCTTCTTATAAATACACCAGGCCTATTGGGTTAGGGCCCAACCCTTGGGGTCTCATTTAACCTTAATTTCCTTAAAGGCCCTAGTCCCAATATAGTCACATTGGAGCTTAGGACTTCAACATAGGAATTTTGGGAGGGACACAATACATTCCACTATGCAGGGCTTGGGTTAAAAAACAACAAACCCAAAAACTCTGAACCAACAACCTGGGAGCAAATATCTTTCCACACATTCTGAAAGATCATTTAACCATTTCTTTTCCAATATATGGGACACAGAGAAAGGAATTTTTAAATGGGTATGTATAGGCAAAAGCTCAGGAATATTTAGATACTCTCAACCTATCTATGAGCCAAAACATCAACCAGTACTTTTCAATAAATGAAAAGCACACTGCAAAAATACAACTTTGGAAATCTCTTTTTAATAAAAAAAATACATGCAATAACACTTTTGTTCCCATATAGAAAAAAATGGTGTTTAAAAATGGTACATTAACAAAAATGCCACATTTGTCAAGCTCAACACACTACATGATGTATGATTCAATTTATGCAATGTTCTGAAAAAGTCAAAATTACGGGGACAGAAAACAGATCAGTAGCTGCCAGGGGCTGGGAGGGTGGGTGGAGGCATTGCCTCCGAAGGGGCACAGGGAAACTTTAGGGGTGATAGAATGTTCTACATCTTGATTATGGTGGTACTTATATGACTACAAGCATTTGTCAAAACTCATAGAACTGCACACTAAAAATAATGAATTTTACTATCTGTAAAACATACCTTAATTTTTTAATGGGAGAAAACGGCCCATTTGTGGACCAATATGAAACAAAGGGTTACTCTGTGCTCAGTTAATCCACACTGCGGTAGCCAATCAAGAACTCTAGAAATACAGCAGTCACCCACATTCTATGTAAATTTTTAAGCTATAAACATCTGTGGCAGAAAGAATCTTGTGTTGCAGGATACCGTCATATGTGTTCAAGACTTTTATGATGGGACAAACTTAACGTCTGAATTATATATCAAATTATTAGATTTAATTTACCAGTAAGGGATCACAAAAAGTGAAATCCACTGCTGTGGAAATAAGCAATTAATCTTAATATTTCATAGCATAATTGCGCCTTCCAATGGGAAGAAGGGCAAAAATGATAAATTTGATAATGATAAATTACAGATGATAAGAGCTTACTTAAATTTAAGAACATTTCATGTTTTACAAAGTATCTTATACACACTGCCTCATCTGATTCTCACAGTAATTCAGGGAAGCTTAATAGGTGCGGTATTATATTTTCCCCACTAGACAGGTGAGAAAATGAGGCCAGACGGGTTAGATGACTTGTCTGCAGTCCTGAGGTTAGTACATATAGAGTCAGAAAATGAACCAAGATATTCTGACTCCAAATCTAATACGTTTCTCCATAAATCAGCTGGCCAATTAAAAGGAACATATCTCAAAACTATTCCCCAAATCTCTAACTACAAAGTCAACTAAAACCTGAAAAAAGCTGTATCAACCCTCAAACACACTACAGCTTCTTAAATGGTTCTTTAAAATTAAAATGAGAATATAGCAGAGGCAAGCTACTGCTCCAGTGAAAAAGGAAGTAGATACACAGTGAGTTCCTATGATATGCCAGGCCCACTATTTCATATTTAATCTTATAACAATCTTTAGAAGTTGTATTATTATTATCCCCATTTCACATTTAAAGAAACCTGGGTCCAAAGATATTAATTTTGTTGCCAGAGTCACACAGCTCATAAGGGAGAGAAACAGGATCCGAATCCAAATCTGTTAGATGCTGAAGCCCTTTGTCTTACGAGACAAAGGAAGATATTTTAAACCTACACATTGGTACAGACCAAGTCAAAATGTCAGTAGTTCCATAATTTTGAATCCCAAACAATCAATCAATCAATCAAGGCACGCCTTGTTCACATTTTCTTCACCTTTAAAATGTGGAATAAGTGTTTGTTTTTTCCTCCTACACATATATAAAACCTCTTTGACTCTCCTGAAATGATCTGAGTTCACCAAAAACAGGTGTTTCAATACTAGTGCAACCTCTGGATACCAGTGTGGTGCCCTGTAGCAAGGTCAGCCAGCCCTTGAGATCAAAAAGCAAAATAAGCCAAAATGAGAGTAGAAATAATTCCAGGAATTCTGACATTTTCCTTAAAATGTAACTCTGCTTTAAAATTACACATTGAAGGGGCACCTGGGTGGCGTGGTTGGTTGAGCATCCAACTCTTGGTTTCGGCTCAGGTCCTGATCTCAGGGTTGTGAGACTGAGCCTTGCACGGGCTCCACGCTCAGTGAGGAGTCTGCTTGAGATTCTCTCCTTCTTCCTCTGCCCCTCCCCTTTGTACTCTCTCTGTCTCTCAAATGAATAAATAAATCTTTAAAAAAAATAAAATAAAACTACACATTAAATGTTTAAAAATATCTCAGTTTTGCCTTTAAAAAAATCAAGAGTCTTGGAGTGCCTGGGTGGCTCAGTCAGTTAAGCGTCTGCTTTAGGCTCAGGTCATGATCCTGCGGTCCTGGGATCAAGCCCTATGTTGGGTTCCTTGTTCAGCAAGGAGTCTGCTTCTCTCTCTACTCCTCCCTACTGCTTGTGCACTCTTGCGCACTCTCTCTCTCTCTCAAATAAATAAATAAAATCTTAAAAAATAAAATAAAAAATAAAAAAAATCAAGATTCTTAATTGTTAAGATTATAGAAGGAATGGCTTATTTTTTTAAATCTTTTTATCCAGCACAGAATAATGCCCATGCAGGCATTTGAGAAACATTTCACAGTGAGGTTCATCATAATGATGATTATTAGATAGCTACTTTTACATTGATTTGTCTTTAGTGGCTTTCATGATAACAAAAGTGAGGGAAAAACTAATTTCGAGTTTTTATTGTTTTACATTGTCACGTAAACCTGGGAGTTATCTGTTCCTAGGTGTATTTTTTCTCCCATATAGAGATGTAAGTCATTCACTTGCTGGAATAAAACTTACAAAACGAAGTTCATTTTGCTTGCCAAGTGCAGATGAAAGGAAGAGGGGAAAGAAACAGTTCAAATGTAAAAGGCACCTTTTCCCTAACTCCTGAACTAGTTCACACAATAAAATGAATAATTTAACTACCTGAAACTTCGTATGTGCAGAACGCTGCATGCAGACCAGTGGCATTTTCACTTCAAATTTGTACAGTCTTTAGTCAGTACCCTTCATCTGCATTTCTAACACCTGCTTCAGTCAGCTGTGAAGTAGGCTGTTCTCTCTATGGTCGCCTTTTATCTTTACTCTATCCATCCAATACACAAAAAAATTGCATTATAGAATATAATTACTTGTCCTAAAAGAGAGAGTAATTCACATGATCTTCTGAAAGGTATTGTCCTTTATTTTATCAAACGGTAATTTTAAAACAAATTACAATTAATGTTGTCACTCTTTATCACGGATGTCTCTTTCAAACACTGATATTAACTTTGTACAGCGAAAATAACAGCATCTACACTCCTCTGCAATGAGGATCTGTTTTAGGAGCAAAGGAAAGTAAAAAATTAAAGGCAATGACTGGTACCATTCGTAAAGTACACAAATCTCTCTTCTAAGTTTGTTATTATTGTGCTGTTATTAAAATGATGCTCTTCTAGCTTTGCCTGCCTAACACGACCTATGTTCAAGTTTTATGTATATCAACATAAACATTAGCTAAGTTTTGACTGTAAGCCAATCTACCCTCAATGACTCATATTATTTGTCCTATGTCCTATTTGTCCTACATAACAACTTTTTAAAGAGGACTTAAGCCAAACACTTAAAGGCTGAGATTCTTTGATTTAAGAGATTATCTCAGGAAATGAGGAAAAATGGAGAATAGTTGGGAAAAGAACTGTACTAAATGGGACAATTTCTGGTTTACCATCATTCTGTTTATTTCCATCATAGCACTTAATTAGAATGTAATTATTTTATATATTGTCCATTTCCCTATTTGAATGTCAACTCCATCTGGGCAAGGATGGTGCCTGGCTTGCTCACCACTCTTTCTAATGTCTAGCTTAGTTCCAGCCACACAGTAAACACTCAGGAAATATATTTTAAACAAATGAATTTTTAGATCTTCTACCAGATTGAACTGGGATTCTGAAAGACTATTTAAATTTCTATTTTCTTAAAAAATATATATGCTCTACATATATATAAGAAAAAATCCCTCAAGTTTGGATCATAATTGGAGAATATTTTCTATTTACACTGATCTTCTCAGCCAAAGAAGATCCCTTTAAGATAACTTTAAGACAATTTAATTCCCATGTCTTTTAAATATGAGTCATTCAAGCATACATTATTATTTATTTTCTACCTTGTTTTAAAAAAGTAAATTTCACAAAGTTTAATCATTTCTGATGCCTTATAACCAAAATTATATATTAAAACTCCTTATATTTCACCATATAATATAGTGGTTTCTTGATGTTAGTAAAGTAGGTAAGGCTATGTATCCCTAAACATGGGGATATATCAACAGATTCTCATTTTTAATGATTTTGTTGTCTCTTTTCTTGCTTTCAATTTTCAGTACCTACCTACCTCTCTTCACTACACGTTTCTCTCCTAATAAGTTACAATTTATTACTCAGGATTTTCTAAAGTCTATAAATTTCTATTAGAGATTAAGGGTTAAACCCAGTAGAGTTAAACAGCAATCCTTACACAAACATGGAGAAAAAATTCAGTATGTGATGCAATGGAATTCTTCATGGCTCAGGGAGCAAGTGGGCCATACTTCTAGAACTGCAGGAAGGAAAATTCAGAGAGATATGGAGGAAGAAAAGGATGGCGAGGTCAGATACCAAGGTCCTTGCTTGTAAGAGATGGTGAAATAGAAATATCCAGAACCCAGAACCCAGGAGCTAATCAACAGCTTGTTCAGGATTTGCTCTGTGGAAGGTACAAACTCCTGGGAAGTCCCAACATGACTAGGAAATAATAGGGCAGCAGTGCTAAAAGGAGGTGTCTATTGGTAAGTGAACAGGAACTCCAGCTCCTGCACAAGGAATCTAGACACGCCCATGAGCCCCAGCAGGGAGACACCAAGGTGCCATTTGAAATACACGGCAACCCAGAACTAATCATAAGGCGTTTACAATCCTTCTAGCCTATTTCAAAATTCCGCCAGAGGCTGACATCAAGTTCATCGGTGCTCAGGACTCACTGAGAAAATGCCTATGAACTGAGAAACCGCAGAGACATTTGGCCATGACTTTCTATAGGAATCTATGTACTACTCATGAATAAAATACCCAACAGTGGAGGCCAGGCAAAGACAGAAGCAAAAGTGAGATATGGGAGCAGATTCCTCCATAAAGCCTTAATTTAACAGTCTCTAAATCAGTACTTTCATTCTTAATGAAAACACTAAACAGTGAACTGTTGAGGAAACAACTGAAATTAAGCAATTTCTAGAGAAGGATTAATTTAACAATTCAAAGGAGATTTAAACTTCTGGACTCTTCAAGGAAACAAAAAGCTAACCTTTACGAATAAACAGACCCTCTTAAGAGGATAAAAAGAGTGTGAGTCAGGATGGAGTACTGAAAAGTTCAATTTATAGACTATTTTGAAAGAAAGAAACTTTTACTGCTTTCTGTAACTCGAGTTATCCTATGTTTTAAAATGGAACTCCTTCAGCAAATGATATAATGGAAAGGAGAGCATATGAGAAATAACAGGAACTGGATTTTAGCTGTGGTTCTTCTTATTACTAGCTAGATAAGCCTGGACAAACCAATTGATCTTTTTGACTCTGTATTTCATTATTTATTAAGTGATAGAAATAATGACAGCTAATATTTATTATTTACTAATGTGCCAGATACTCAACCAAACATTTAACACAGACTATTTCATCTACCCTGCCCAACACTACACAAGGTTGGCATAGTTGCTGTCCCTAGGAATGGGAGGCACAGTGAGGGACTACAAACCCAGGCAGTCGGACTCCAGAATCAGTCCCATTTGAAACCCAAGTCTCACAATACTGTGCCCACCTCCCAGGAGAGGTGTGGGGCTTGCCTGAGAAAAGAGATGTGAAAGAGCTTTGAAACCTAGAAGATGCTATACATATATAAGCAATCCAGGGAACAACCTATGAAAGTGCCCTGAGATTTTAATGAGCTTGGCTCAGCAGCTACCACCCTGGTTGGAATCACTATGATCTCCTGGCTAAATTACTGCAATCATTTCCTAAACTGGTCTTCTTGCTCCTACCTTTAATTCTGCTGTCCATTCTCCACAGGGTGGTCATTAAGTGAGATCATGTTCCTGCTTTGCTTAGAACTCTGAAATGTCTTCCCATCTGCTATGAACTGAATTGTGTGCCCCTGGCCAAATTTCCATGTTGAAACCCTAACCCCCAATGTGACCGTATTTGGAGATAGGGCCTCTAGGAGGTAACTGTGGCTAAATGAGATCAAAAGGGTGGTGTGGGGCCCTGATCCAAAGGAGGTTAGTGCCTTACTAGAAGAGGACTCCATCCATATCTCTCTCTACACATCCTCCCCCTCCCCCATGTCAGGCATGGTAAACAAGCCACTGTCCACATGCCAGGAAGAGATCCCTCAGCAGGAACTGAGTTGGCTGATATCTTAACTTGGACTTCCCAGCCTCCAGAAAACTGAGAGAAATACATTTCTATTGTTTAAGCCACCTAATCCGTGGCATTTTGTTATGGCAGCTCAAGCTGGCTAATACACTCACTATCTCACTCAGATTTAAAACCAAAGACCTTTCAATGGCCCACAAGGCCCTACCTGTATAATCTGGCCCCTTGTTACATACCTGAATTTATCTCTATTGCCCACCTTGTTGTGGCCTTTCTCCTATCTGAGTACTTTGCACTGTGGTGTCTCTCTATATGGAACATTATTTCCCCAGTTATCCTCATGGCTTGCTCCTCTACCTCCTTCGAGTCTCTGCTCAAACATTCTAAGAAAGACTGTCACTTATCACCTTAAAAAAAAAAAAAACTGCAACCCTCTAGCTTCCTCCTTATCTTCCTCCCTTTCCTGCTTCATTTTTCCTCCATATATATGTATGTATATACATATACATATAGATACACACACACACACACACACAGAGGGAGAGATATTTATTTATTTATTTATTTATTTATTTATTTACTTATTTATGGGGGAGAGGGAGGGAAAGGGGTGAGACATATATATGGCATTAAATACATATTTGATACATATTATATATATTTCAGTTGCAAATCTATATATTTTATAGTTGTTATATCCCCTCAACTAGAATATAAGCTCCGTGAGTTTCTGTCTGTTTTGTACATTTTTGTAGCCTCAGTACAGGGTCAATGAAGTATTTGTTGAATGAATGAACTAGAGAAACTGCAGGTATGCCCAAATGGCAGCTGCCTTGTGGGTAAAGAAGAAGTGGCACGGCAGGAGGCTGGAGAGAAGGCACGGGTTAGATCACGCAGGACCTTATAAGCCATATAAGGGATTTTGGTATTTATTTATTCCAAGAAAAATTGAAGGATTTTAAGCAGGAAAAATGGCATGATCAATTTACATCCTTCAAGATCATTCTCACTGCTAAATGGAGAATGGAATGGAATGGGCCAAAAAAGAAGAAATCCAAAGCAACTGCCATTGTCATGATTAATGCACTTTTTGGTGTTTCTCTATGCAAGGATGTATATACACCATTAATACATACTGATGTAAAAATAAGTCTTTGTTCACCTTATCACAATTGTGTTTGCACAGTTCCCAATACTATCTCTCAAAATTTAAATGTTTCTTTCCCAAATCTTTTTTTCTTCCGAGTAATCCCTGAAAGGAAAATGTACTGACATAACGACTTTTAGCAAATTCTTATTACTAAGACCCCAATTCATAATGTAATCAGTACTCTGAGCTTGTACAAAACATATCCCTGAACAAGATTCATAAAGGTCACGAGTAGCCTAATTTTCTGAGATTCTCTTAGCTATAAATTTGGCTAAGAGCTTGGATAGTATGGGAAAGAAGATAAGTGAGAAAAACACTGGTGATTTAACCTCTAGTGTTCCCTTAAGGACAAACATTTGTCACCTTGACAGCAAGGTGAAAGGTTTGCAGCAAGTGTGCTTATAACACGACTCTCTCCTTTCTCTCCTCCCTGGGGACCTGTGATTTCTGAACAGGCATTATCTGAACAGATGATGATGATGACACTGAGCCACAGGAAGGGTTGGGGAGGAAAAGAGGCTGAGAACCACATAACTCAGAGCCTCAAACTGAACCACTGCCCCAGGGACCATAACAAAGATTTACTATTTGCTGCTCTTCTTCGTAAGGTTCCACTTGAGGCTGGAGTAATCAACCGTATAAATTATCAGAAAACATTCAAACAGTGTCCAATGTTAACAGCGTGGGTCCCACTGCAATAATTATGAGTGTGCTCTAAAGTTGAAGTAGGTCCTAGCCTACTACATCTCTACTTTCTATACAAACTTCTAACATTTAGGGTTTACAATTCTAATGTGAATGTTTGCTGCAGGCTTAAATCAGGTGCTAAAATGGGCCTGATTTTTACTCTTGATGAATACACATAATCCAAATTAGCATTAATGTGATGACACCCAGGCATCAAAAAGAGTAAGATCTCTGTTTTGGCCTATAAGCTAAATTGCTTACACTATTGTCAAAGTGAAATAGGAGGAGATCTTTTGAATGCTAAAAACTTTTTTTTCCTTAAAGATTTTATTTATTTATTTGACAGAGAGAGAGAGAGCACAAGCAGGGGGGAGCGGTAGGCAGAGGGAGAGGGAGAAGCAGGCTCCCCACGGAGTAGGGAGCCTGATGCGGGACTTGATCCCAGGACCCTGAGATCATGACCTGAGCCGAAGGCAGACGCTTAACTGACTGAGCCACCCAGGTGACCCTGAAAGCTAAGAACTTTTTAAAAAATAATTAAAGTTATTAACTTAAGAGCATTTTGAGTTCTAATTTAATTTCAGGACTCAGGGGCATTTATTTCTGTTCTCCTTTGATGGGTGGAATTTTGTCTATAATATTATTTTACACTTTTACTTTGAAAAGTATCTTCAGCTAAAATTACTATAAAATCAAAATTGAAGCTATCATCCATTCTAATGAATATTCATTCATCGCCTAATCATCATTGACTCTAAGTACTGTCAGAAAGACCAAAATTATTTTTAAGGAGAAAATAAACATTTTAACAGAATGAACTCAAACAAACATAATTAATAGAAAGTAAGGTTCCCTAGTATGCCCCCAAAGTGAATGGGAATGAAGCGGACTAGCAGTAGAGAGTTGGAGGGTTGGACACAGAAAAGACGAGATCAGAAGTTCAAAAAAAAAAAAAAAAGAAGAAGAAGAAGAAGAGGGAAGGAAATTAATAGTCAACCTAAAAGGATCTATATTGGTTTAAGATACCAAACATGTCCATTCCTGGGTATCTGCCACTGGATGTCCCTGAACCACCATGTAACTAATACCTATCGAATCAAAATTAATCATCTCACTCAAAATTATTCTTTTGCTTAAACCCCTGGTTTTGTTCATGACACCACAGTTATTAATCCTAAGACCTTTGGGTCTCCAGTCTGTTTATGTTCCTTGCATTTCCTGGCTTTTCTACATAAAGATATCCCAGACTCTTTCATGAAAAACTTGGCTAGTAAAAGTCTCTAAGTAGGAAGACAACATTATAGTTATATTTTAAAAACAAGAATGCTTATCTATTAGATTCCTGTGAAAATGAAAAGATGGCTAGGGTTTGCTTCAAAATAATACCAAAGTGGATGGAGTATAGAGGAAACAAGACTGGAGTGAGTTAATTGTTAAAGCTGAGAGATGGGTACACAAGGTTCACTAGTATTACTTGATCTGCTTTCTAGAAATTTCAAAGTCTCTAATAGAAAAAAATGTTGTTGCCTCTATGGAACCAGAGGTTTAGGAAAATATTGTATCTAGGGAGTAGGTAAAAAGTATAGGGCCATAGTGATGGAGAGGGTCTTGGCATCATTTCTTTTTTTTTTTTAAAGATTTTATTTATTTATTTATTTATTTAGAGAGAGAGAGAGAGAATACACACATACAAACCAGGGGAGGGGCAGAAGTAGAGGGAGAGAGAACTTGGAGCAGACTCTGCACTAAGCACGGAGCCCAACCTGGGGCTCGATCCCAGGACCACGAGGATCATGACCTGAGCCAAAACCAAGAGTCTGAAGCTCAACCGAATGAGCCACCCAGGCGCCCCTCTTGGCATCATTTCTAAAATAAGCTGACTCATATTAGCAGCAACCACTTATGAAGTCTTGTTAATGTGCCAGACACTCTGCTAAGCATCTCTGAGACTCAAACTTATTGAATCTCTTTAACAGCACTGGTAGGCAGGTACCCTGGTTCAAAGCTTGGTAGTGAGACTCTTTCTGTACAGGGCCTCCCGTACAGGAGGCACAGGGTTAATATTAGCTTTCTAAGTAACTGAATAAATGACTAGGAAAGCTTTTCCTTTTTCTTTTGTGCTTGTGGTTCTTTCTTTGTAAAAAAAAAAAAAATTGAAAGGCGGTAGCCAGGGCATTCATCATTGTTTGTCTAGGCTCAGAATAGCCTACTTCCCAGTTTTTCCTGCACAATCTCACCAACAAACTCATTGTTGTCAGGACACTTGTCCTAAGACACCACTTCCGGCATGATACACTCCTTGAAAACTCCTCAATAATGCCTCATATGGTACCAAGCTCAAGTTTAGCCTCCCATTCAAGGTTCTTCATAATACAGTCTCACATCATTTCCACCAGTCAACAAGAATTGGCTTACTCCAGGAAACATCCCTCCTTTCATTGTCTCTTGACTGTGGCTGCCCATCCATCCATTTACTCATTATATATTGACTACCATGTGCCAGGCACTATATTGCCATTATACCTATACAGAGAGAGGTAACGATGAGTATAACAGGTATGGTCCCTGCCTTTGTTGGACTATATCCACTCTCAGGTTGATCCACGACACTTGGGCTGTTCCTGATTTTCCAGATCTTACATTTAACATCCTCCAAGAATCCTTTCCTGGTCATTTTACCTTGTCTTGCTCTCCTTTTCTTAATTGATGATACCACACATTTAAGCACTTGATTATATTTTTTCTAGTTTTTCTCCAAGTGTTTAACTTAGGCATAGCTCATTTCCTCAATTATACTAAGTCTCTTACAAAGAAATTGTGTCTTATAATCTTCATCACCCACTGAATGTGGGTCAACTGAATTCAATGATACATATACACCATGTCTTTAATAAACAGCTTTTGGTACTGAAAAGAGTTTGGAATATTAAGTCAAACTAACAATAGGCCAAGGCCAAATTTATCTTCAAAAATAGAGATACAAAAAATCTCTAGGGGAAAAAGATGTATATGAAAGGTATAGTTATGCAAATGGAAACAAAAGGAACAAAAAGTAAAATTTCTGCTGTATGGTTTAAGTGTCTTCCAATCATGTATAATATAGTTGGCCCTCAAACAACGTGAGGGCTAAAGGCACCAACCCCCCTTGCAGGTGCAAATCCGAGTTATAACTTTTGACTCCCCAAAAACTTTACTAAGAGTCTACTATTACTAATAGTCTACTATTGCTAATATATATTATATATAAATAAAAATATACTAATAGTCGACTATTGACCAGAAGTCTTACTGATAACATACACAGTCCATTAACACATATTTTGTTATATGTATTATATATGTTATATGTATTATAACATCTTTTTCTTTAATTTAATTTTTTTTAATTTAAACATCAGTCTTTTTCTTTAATTCTTTTATTTTGTAGCACATAATTGAGACCATACCATAGGCCAAATTTAATAGGGCTCTGCTAAGATGTCAATAATATTGATAAAAGTAAATGAAGTCTTTACTTATTTAACTTTTTAAAAGAAAAATTATTTTTCAACAGAAGTAAAGATTAATATTCTATATATAGAGACTACATACACACACACACATCTTTTACATTTATCTAAAAAGAACATTACTATAATTTAATCATGTATAAACGTACAACTAAAAAATCTAATAAATTAATTGGCAGGCTTTTCACGTCAAATACACCTTCCTCGCAGAAATTCAGCTATGACAAATAGCAGACCAGGCCTCCTTCTATGTATTACTTGTCCATTTTTGGACTATGCCAGATTCCGTCTATAAGACATTAACATTATAACTCATGAAAGACTAACCCTGCTAGATAGATTTTTGAATAAAGAATCAGTAATAGTAAGATCCCCTTAGCCCCAGTCTGCAATAAACATCAGTATTTCCCCAAATTCTATCTATCCTGCAAAGCTTCTTCTCACCCATCCCTTGTGGGAGGTATCCCCTATTGCCCATACCTTAGCTGTGCAGGGAGAGCTCTGAGAGGAGGAGCTGTGCCTGGACACCTCTGCACTCCTCCCAGCAGCTACACTGAACCCACTATCTTTAAAGTACTCAGTGAAAAGTGACCTTTCCTAATATAAGAACAAATGTGTATAAGAATATGGATGAATAAATATATATTTGAGTGTATATAAAAACATTCCAAGGAGTTCTTTCATGAGTCCACCAAACACATAAAAAGTCCACAAGTAGATATTATATATATAGAACATATAATAAATAAATAAATAAATAAATAAATAAATAAATAAATAAATGTATATTTAATGTTACCTTAAAGACATATTTTTCCAAACTACATACTTTTTTTCTAAAATTCTAAGTTCTTAACAAGTGAGCTATATTATCCAAATATTCCCCAAAGTGGCTTTTCTTTGAAACTGAATTCTCAGGCCTCGTTAAGTCATTTTGCCTTTATTCTTTTGTTTTCATCTTCCTCCAATTCTGGAAGAGATATCTATTTCTTCTGAGCCCCTACAGAGTATAACTTGGACAAACTTAACTCAGAATATGAATTAGACAAATGACTATTTGGTTAACAGATGGCATAGTTAAAACTGTTAAATAACTTTCTGATACATCTCTATCATGTATCAAATGCTCTAACTGGTCTAATCACATTATAGGATTTCCTTAAATAGTGACAGTCTTTGCCTAACTAACAGCATAAAACCTACATCAAAATTATAATTCAAAACACCAAATAGAGGTGGTAAAAAGATCAATGAAGAAGAAAACCAACAAAGGTTGATAATTTCCACAGTGAAGAGTTTAGGCTTGGGACTAGTCAAAACTTTAAAGGAATAAATGGGGCAAAATAAGAAGAATGTAGTATAACTATCATCAGGTTAAATTTATTCAAGGATAAATGAACACAGTAAAACCCACCCTTTTGGGTTTCATGTTTAAATGTCCACACTTTCATAAAATAATGACGGTAAGAAGTGGTAGTTCTTATTTAGCAAAATGAAAAACTAAAAACATTAGGCACTTCCCAAAATTTCTTTTGAAATTTTACTGTTCAGTGAAATTCAAATGTTAGAAAATCACTGACCTAGTTAAACTACCACGCAAGAAAGACCAGTCTTACCGAAAATAATCTTTCAAATGTGAAAGCAGATAAAAAATTATAATAGTCCCATGAGAACAGTTGTTAAATGCAGAGGAAGGCACACAAGTTAATAATAAAATCATATCCAGACTCTGAAAACGAACTGACTTTCAGGCACTTCTAGTATAACAGTATACTATTTTCTGAAGGACAGCTCTTACACATAGAAGGTTGCATTTATTTTCCTGGCAATGTCAGCATTTCTGAAGGAGTATTATTAATTTATTAAAATAATCCAGTGTTGGAAAAAGCAAGAAATTTACAATTATAGGAAGTCAAAATTATGAAAATTATAACCATTAAAAAGTGTTTTCACTGTGCACTAGAGTTTTTTCTAATACATCAAAGTAAATAACCCTCTCAGTAACGAGAAAGGAATTGCAAATGAAATTCATGAGAACTTTGTCATAAGTAAAGTAAAATGCATAAGTGCTAGATACTTAAACAACCAGTACTTTAACAACAAAATCCCTGTCCAACTGAACATGTGTATATGACTGACTTCAAACTCACTGGAAAAAATTGGAATAGTAAGTTGGGCTATTACTTGAAATATATATATCACGGTGAAGACATGAACATATTAGACCCCAAATTATATTAAAATAGATAACTGCAAAATAGTATGCCAATTAAACATCTCTCTCTAGTGCTGTTCAACAGAACTTTCTCCAATGACAAAAATGTTCAACATTCTGTATTGTCCGATAGAGCAACCAGCAGTCACATGTGCTGCTGCTGAATATGTGAAATGTGAGTATTGTGACTGAGGAACTGAATGTTTAATTTTATTTAATTTTAATTAATTAAATTTTAAATGGCCCATGTGGCTTGTGGCTACCGTGTTGGTCAGTTCAGCTATATAGATAATACAAAATGGAAAGATTAACGTATCTTCCCTATCTCTGAACTTGGCGATAAAGGAAATGCCTTTGCAATGAAGACAAGTAAAATCACTTTAAAACATTAGAATGGTTTCAATGTCAGCAAGACCTCACCTTAAGGTATGGTGGAACAATAAAAGGGCAAACCAGTCAGCAATGAAACCAGTGAGAAAACACCTAAAAGCAACTATTAAGAACACATATCTAAACACCATCTAGGAAAGAAGATCCCTGGTCCAAATGGTGAACCTGTCTGTTTCCAAGGGCAACGTACCCTTGTCGTGGAGCCAGACACATTTACTTACAATCGCCTGATAGAATCAACCTGGGGAATTATTTCCCTACCTCTCCTCTAATTCCATTCCTACCAAATGAACTCCTTATTAAAGTATCTTCTCATGTGGATTTAATCATGAGGATAGAAGGCATCAACTCAACTGTCTAAGAGTTTCTCATAATTATTTTTCCCACTCCTAACTGATTGCTCTATATGTTATTATCTGTAATATGATCAATGTGAGTCCATTCCTGTGAGATGGAGACACAGAATCAGTTTCTGAAACAGGACCACGGTAAATTTACAAAGTATATGCCACCTACATCCCTGGCCATGAGAAGCTCAATATCTTAAAAATGGATGATTCAAATAGTCAAAGAAAAAAAAAAAAAACAGTAATATTACTGATTTTGCTTAGGGGTGACATCATGCCAAGAAAAGACTGAAGCCAAGAAAAGAAATCTCAGATCTTGGGGGTACCAAGAGTGATTTCCAGCAGAGAAAGAAAAACTTCCTTAAGAACTATGTGGCACCCAACTTCTTCTTTAAGGAGAAAAACTTCCCCTTCTAATTTGTTTGTATTCTTAAAAACACATATCAAAATATATATTTTAGATGACTCACTACTTATAGTTCCCATATAGACATGAAGGCCAGCATCATCTAGAAAAACTAACAGAGATGCACAAGGCTATTTGAGAGTTTCATTAGTTGACAATAATTTTGTCACTAGAAAACTCATAGTGATTACGGTACCAGGTTGATAGAATTTGAAAAAAAAAAAAAAGAAGCCAGACATGATGGAAAATTTGTTTCAAGATTAAGGGCTGTTTGTTGAGATTGTTCCTTAGGGACATCTCAATGTTACTTTTCAAATATATCCTGGAAATTCATACAAAAAAGAACAACAGCATTCTGTTAAAAGAGGAAGTATTCTTCCTGATGTAGGTATTTTCCACTGTCTTAAACCTTTTCTTTTCAACCACTTGTCTACACCAGTGGGAGTTTCTGTTCAATTTTTTTTTTTTTTTAGAGCTGGAAATTTAACCTTCTGACTTCAACAACTGTTTGGCCTGATACTACATGAGATACGAATCCAAAATCCTAAAGAGACATTTAATGATACAGAATCAGGATTCAAGCATTTTGAGAGAAAATGCTCATGAACTAAAGGACAAAAGGCAGGAAGCCTTTATATTTCTTTCATGTTTTTCATAATCTCTACTCATTGTCTTCTTCAGTTTAAAGAAGTAGAAGTAAACAAAGAAAAGAAAAAGGTAACATGTAATCTACCTTTTTTTTTTTTTGTAAACAAGAAATAACCTTTCTTCTTGCTGATTTTAGTTACTGAAAAGACTGAAAAGCTGTTCTGCTCCAAGTCTGTACACCTCAGCAGTTACTGATCAGGAATTCTGAATGGCTTACTAGGCTGCTATAACAAATATAGATGGCACAAGTGTATTTTTTAGGTTATCATAGGAAAACGGGATCAACTCTCCCATTAAAAAATCATGTCTGATTAACTACACATACCTTCTTGGAGTATCTTAAAATTCTGTCTCAGAGCATCTTAAAATTGTTTCTCCATTATATAGAGATATGTCACCCTCCAAACCTCCTCCAGCCCAAGTCACATCTCTATTTTCTATACCTCATTTAACAAACTTTAACCCCTAACAAGATGATAAGACCAAAGTCAAAGCAATATTCTGAACCTACCAAACTCAAATGTAGAGGGCTGTAACATGATGCTTCTAAAGAAGGAATTGCATTAGCTTTCAAAACTGTCATATTATGTTGCCAAGTTCAAGTTACCCACTTCCTCATTATCATCTTGGCTTTCTTCTTTTCTTTCTTTTTCTTTTTTGGTCATTTCTATTTTCTAAGTACTTTAAATGACTCTCAGATATGTATCTGATCTAGTTTTTATATACCATTGATTTGGTTCTTCTATTTTTCAGATACATTTTTATCTTTCCTCTAGGATACTGTATAATTTTTCAGCATTGTCTAGTAATTCAGTTTTCACTTATCAATTTTATTATATTATATATTTCACAAGTTGTTAAAAAATAAACTTTAATGGTAAAATGCTTTTCCTTAAGTGCAACAATTCTCTACAATGCCATATAATGGCCATCATTTATTATACCCTCTTATTTATAAATCTCCAGCTCTTTATATATGTAGTAATCATACTTGCAGGAATTTTTCCTGGAAAACTTTCTGACATATTTCAATGATAACAGCATACAGGCTGTTAATCTATTATACAGGGATAATCTGCCATAATCTACTCACAGAGTTATTGTAAGAAGATAGTCTTGCAAATTACTCAATATCAAATTTAGATGTAATAATGAGTTTTCACTCCCAATCTAAATCAACATGGTGACTATAAAGCAATACACATTTTGGCTGTAGCATGTGTTTTGTTGAAACTAAAAACTTACAGTTTAAAATCATTTCAATATAAGTAAGAAAAATTTGGTAGATAACCAACTACCAACTACCGGGATTTTTGTCAAATTAATTCAACACTTAATTGTAATAATTAACATACATTTAACTGCATATCATATACAAGATATTTTACAATCTTAGATATAAGAAGAAGAGAGGTTAAAATAGCATTCATTGAATGATTTCTATTTATTCACTTAACAAATATTTTTTGAGGGCTTACCATACGCCAGGTACTACAGGGGCTATGGAGAGAGCAGTGAACCAAACCAACCAAACCAACCAAAGCCAATACCTGTCTTTATGGAGGCTTTCATTTGAATAAAGGGAGACAGACAGTAAACATAATAAATAAGTATATAATATGTTAGAAAAGACATATTTTAGAAAAAAAAAATTTTAAAAAGAGGATGATAAAAACTGCCAGAGGTAGGAGAGAAGGTCAGAATTTTAAACTAATTCTACCAACCAGTTACAATCTTGATGGAAAGTCTTCCTAAGAGCTAAATAACCATTAACAAAAAATGCTGGAGGCAGTCTTCAAGGGGCAGACAGTCTTTCAAGAGATGGACATGATATGGAAAGGATGAGAAGAGTGTAAGCAAAGAGATGAGAGGAGAGGGTGGAGAAGAGTGAATCAACAGTGAACACGGAATGGAAGAAGAGTGCCCGGCAGGGGGGGAGACTGTGGCTGCACTGGGAGGACTGCTGAACGGCCAGCAAGGTAGTGGGCAAGTAAGAGCCACTAAAGGCACTGGAGCATTGAAGTGACATAAAAAAGTCATAGGGGTGAAGACAATTAACCTCATAACAATGTAAGGATGGTGGTGAGAAAGAAGATAGAATGTTATCACCTTGGCTTTTGGAAATTACCAAAAGCATAATAATGTTAATAAACATTATCTCTCTGAGACGAAGGGATAAAAAGAATAGCATAAGCTTTCAAGTAAAAACCTAGGAACATTTTAGAAAATAACTACTTACAAGAGAATTGCCTGAAAGTTAAAAAACTAAACCATAAATAATGACCATTAGACCAAACTTCACTATAAATTAAGACTATACACACTGTGGACATTTTTAATTTAATTACCCTACTTATTAAAAACATCACAGAAAAAGCTACCCAGAAGAAATACATAAGTATGTGGCCCTGTCAAAAGAGAAAGAAAACATATACACTGTAAACTCACAGTATAACCATCAGTGGACATGTAAAATATGAATCAATGTTCATCTTGTGGAGATCTGTGATGTTTTGATGTTGATGTCCAAGACATATTCATATCATGAGATTTTTTCCCCTAATCAGTAGAGCCTGTTCAATTATAAAAGTTAAAGTCAAACTGATCAGGTTTTTTAAATTATAAATTTATTTTTGAGAAGTCCTCTATTACTCAAAACTGTTACTAAGAGAGCTATTCACCTTACTCTACAATCTTCCAAATAGAAACATTTTACTGTTAATTTGTGTGACTATTTGCAGCTTAACTGATAAAGATCAAAATGAGGTTTCTATAATTTTCACTCTTCTATGTACATACCCATTTACACTTCAAACAAATAATTTTGTCTTAAGTAACTGTATTAATGTCATGTATAATATCCTAAGATAGAGAAACAATTTCTAACAGTCATGAATACTGATCTAATTATTTTCAGGGACAAGCATATCTGTCACTATGTAGATATGAAAGTAATACCACAAAGCTGGACTTACATGGGAAAAAAAAAAAAAAAAAAGCCAGTAAGGACAATAATGACATAAATTGACTTCTTTAGCTAATGACACCATAATCAGGTGAAGTGCTTTCAAACTTACTTGTATTTACTGAACTCTCACATAATAGGCTTTGCTTTTTAACATAGTAGATATACATTGTATCTATAAAACTGAAAGAAAATACGTGTGAAATTTTATCTGACATTGTGAGTAGAAAGGGGCTTTAATAAGTTTAAAGGCTATGAAAAAATCTGTAAAGGGAAAGATGGATACATTTGACAGATGTAAAAAGTTTAAACTTCTACAACCATATGCCAAGTAATGAATCCCAACTTACATGTGGCACCATATACAAACATTAACTCAAATTAGAGCAAAGACCTAAATGTAAAAACGAAAACTCTAAAACATCTAGAAGAAAACATAGGAGAAAAGTCTTTGTGACGTTGGGTTAAACAAGGATTTCTTAACAAGGACACAGAAACCATGAGCCATAAAAGAAAAAAAAAAATAGATGAATTTAATAAAAATTTGAAACTTCTGCTCTTTGAGAGATACTGTTAAGAAAGTGGAAAGCCACAGACTGAGAGAAAACATTTGCAAATACATACCCCTAAATGACTGCTGTCCAAAATATATTTAAAAATTCACAATCCAATGATAAGAAAACAGCCCCATAAAAAAATGGGCCAGAGATCTGAAGAAATACTCCCCCAAGAAGATATACGGATGGCAAATAAGCATATAAAAAGATGTCCAACATCATTAGCCATTAGGGAAATAAAACTGAAAGCTATGATGCCAAGTGACCATATACCTTTTAGACTATTGAAAATAAAAAGTATCACTAATACCTTGGGCTGGCCAGGATGTGGAGCACTGGATTCCTTGTACATTCCTGGGAGGAATGTAAAATGGTACAACCACTCTGGATAATGGTGTAGTGGCTTTGTACAATATGAAACATATACTTACCATATAACTCAGCAAGCCTACACGTAGGTATTTTCCTCAGGGGAAATGAAAACATACATCTACACAAAAACCTGTACACAAATACTTAGAGCAGCTTTCTTTATTCATATTGCCAAACATAGTAAACAATATGAAGTTCATCAACCAATTGATAATGTACTATTATTTAGCAATAAAAAGGAGTGAGCTACTAGTATGTACAACAACAAAGATGAATCACAAAAGCATACACTAAGTGAAAGAAGCCAGACTTGAAAGACTACACACTGTGTGATTCCATTCATATGACCTTCTGGAAAAACCAAACTATATAAGGACAAGAAAATCCAGTGACTGCCAAGGGCTAAATATAAGGGAGGGGACTGACTACAAAGGGGCAAGAAGGGAGCTTTTGGAGGAGATGGCAATATTCTTTATCTTGAGTGAGGTGGTCGTTATAAGACTGTATACATTTTGTCAAAACTCAGAACTATCTATCTAAAATCAGTCAATTTTCTGTATAAGAACTGTATCTCAATAAATCTGACTTAAAGAAATTTTAAACTTCTGTCACTCAAAAGTCATCTCACCCATACACACAAATAAACTGCAATATATGTATTAGAATATTCATATCCTCAATATATAAAGACCACTTTGAAACCAAAATAAGCATCCCAATAAGAAAAATGAGCAAAGGATATGAACAAATAATTGACAATAGAAGGATCTCAAATGGCCAATAAACAGATAATAAAAGATCAACTTCTCAAAATTATAATTAAGATAAAATATCAGTTTGTTAAGACTTAAAAAAAATAATAACCGGAGTTGGTGAAGATAAAGAAAAATGAATATTTCTGAATATCCATATATTAGGATGATAATTTTGTTCAATATTTCTGGATGGCAATTTAGCAGCATCAAGAATCTCTTAAAAGTTTGTAGCATTTTACTCAGTTATTGCTCTTTAGGGATTTTTTCTAAAAAGGGTAATTAAAAGGGAAAACCACAAATACTTATGCACAAAAATGTTGTGGAAGCTTTTTTTTTAACAACAGTAAAAGAATATAAACAACCCAAATGTCTACCAATGGAGAAACAACTAAATAAATATCAATACCCCATCCAAAAGAATATTATACATTATATTATTTATTATATAAAGCAAAATCAAGTTGTCAAGGTAGAAATCAGAATATGAGGAAATGTTTATATATGTTGTTAAAGGGGAAAGCAGAAAATAAAATCATCTATACAATGCAATGTCACTTTTGTTAACTACATGTACAAAATACATAGGACATACACCAAAATGCTAATAGTAGCTTTATCTAGATGATTCTATCTCTATTTTTCAAAAGTTCTATAATAAACATATACTACCATAATAGTTTTTAAAAAGTTAATTTTTAACACAATGTTCCCACAGAATAAGTTATATTTGGTAAGATACTTTTGTAAGTCAGCTTTTGATATACTTAGAAACTAATCTGGTCTCTGACAAACTTCTTTTAAAAACAGCTAAGTTGGCAGACACACAAACTTAAAACCCAGTTTTCCTTAAAGTTGTAATAAAAATGGAATGGTTTGTTTGTTTTGTGATAACTAGAGATGATGATCTACTACTTTACTTGAAGTTCTACATTAAAATAAGTGGTCCTCAAACTTTGTGGGTCCAAATCATCAGTTGGTGACTAAGGAATCAGTTTGGGGAATCATACAGTGAAAAACACCATTTATTTTTATTTATTTTTTAAAGATTTTATTTATTCATTTGTGAGAGAGAGAGAGAGAGAGGGAGAGAACGCACAAGCAAGGGGAGTGGCAGGCAGAGAGAGAAGCAGACTCCCTGCTGAGTTGAGCAAGGAGCTGGATGCAGGACTCCATCCCAGGACCCTGAGATTATGACCTGAGCCAAAGGCAGACACTTAACTGGCTGAGCCACCCAAGTGTCCCCAAAACACCATTTAAGTCCAGAAATTTTTACACTCCTTGATGCCAAGAATCATATATTCCTTTCTTCTTCTTCTTTTGAGTTCTAGAACCTTGCCCAGAGCTTAACACATAGTAGGAAGTCCACAAATGTTTCATTAAATAAAATGGATATAAGGTCAAACAGTGACGTGAAGTGAATTAGAGCTAAAAAAACTAATGTTTTTTTTATTTCAAACTACAGTCTGCCATTTCCAATAACACAGACTATTGTTATTGAGAAGTGCTAAATGTTTACTCAAAAACCTGAGTCCTCAATGGAATTTAGATGTCTAGCATTGCTTTATCATAAAGACCAGTAATTAAATAAAAGATTCTTTTTGGCTGGTAGAATCCAAAAATTAATACAATTTATGCAAGCTCAGATGCCCTCCTGCTTCTCTCCATATGTCCAAATTTACTTTGGAATAGCAGTGGGGTCTGAGTCAATGAAAAATTATTACCTCCTCTCCCCTGCCTGTCATGGGATTTGGTATTCTCACCTTGAGAATCTGTAAGGCAGATGAAGACAGAAACCTTGTTTGGCTCACCACATTATTATCCCCAGATTTCCCAATTATTAGCTTAATAAATAGATTAATCATGGTAAACTTTTAGTGTAGAGAAATGAGAACTATCTACCACATTATTGTCAATGACTTGTAAGTGGGTATCTCCTACTAAAGGCCATAAACTAAGCAGTTCTACAATAGGCTGGATTTGAATTAAGGAAATTTAGTCATTTTAACCAACCACTCGGATCATGTTTTGTGGGAGACTCTTTACAAGTATCCTAGCCCCCCTCCATTTATATTTATTTTTATCTAAATGTGTATAGGAGCAAGTATTTTCCAGAATGATGATATTTTAAAAATTAATAAAACTAGAAATGAAAGTACATGGCATTTGTTGAAGGGTAATAAAATAACTTCAGTCAATTGGCTAGTTCTACACCAGTAGATTTCTTTAAATAGTAATGAAATCATTGCTTTAAAAAAAATCCATCATTATTAAAATAAAAAAAAAAATTTGCCTCAGCCTCCACCAAAATTAGATTTGTAAGTTGCTGGTCATTCCTATAATTAAATCTATGTCACAAATTTGCAAGAAAAATGGTCACCGTGACTAATGTATTTACTTGCTACACAAGTCCTGTCAGACGACACAGACATAGCTAAAATGGAGTAGGTAAGGATTCTATACATTTTTATTAAGTAAAAAGACCATTTTTAGTCACAATGACTGCACTTCAAACAAGAGTCTGTTTCAGAAACAAACCCAAATGTAGCTATCAAAGGGTTTTCCTACCTCGAGCATTACAGCATATTTTTACCTCTACAAACATGTTTGGCACACATGCATACTGCTTTTCTGGACAAATGTTACGTGGGAAAATAACTCTGAGGAAAGAAACAATAACATGTTCAGGTTGCTAGAGTCCCTGATTCTGGGGGTTTCTTCATTTGACCTCCCCAGATGGTTTTAATTCACCTCTGTGATGAAATGATTGAGGAATGACCTGAGAGAACAGTGCTGCCCAAAGTGAAAGTCAAAGCAAGATGGCTTAAAGGACACATAAGCAGAGAATAGTGATAAAACTTGCTCTCTTTTCAATCTTTTAGATCACAGGATTGTTCTTGGTTTGGTACCAGTGCTAATTTTACTTTTTATCAAAATGAGGGCAGGCTTCGGACTAAGAGCCTTGTGTAGGCAGCAGAGTTTAGCTACAAGTTAATAATAGCTTTTTTCCATTTGATTTCATTTCAGTTACCTTCTATTCATGACAAGATTGCTTATGTGTTGATGTCAAGTTATGCTTTAAAATAAAGTTAAATTATACAAGTGAGTTTCAGAGGTGCCAGTCTGGCTCAGTGGGTGGGGCATGTGACTCTTGATCTCGGGGTTGTAGGTTCAAGCCCTACTTGGGTGTAGAGATTACTTTAAAAAAATAAAATCTTTAACAAAAAAGGGAGTTTTAACTTAATAATACAAATAATATGTCAAGATGGCAAAAGTCATAAAGGTGCCTAAAATTTGGAATACATTGCCTTGAAGGCAGTTCTTATCTTCCCTCTTTCTTAAATCTTTGATTGTTACTTTTTTCATGTATTTATGTTTTGTGTATTTGCTTCATAGATAAGTACTTAGAATCTAATGGACTCTGAGTATATATGTGTTAATTTATATCCTATTTTTCTATTTTGTGCCATACTGCTAACTGAACCAACTGCATTTTGTTTGTTCTCAGCAATCCAGCTTTTCTGATATTCATTTGCCCAAAAAGGTGATTCAATGAAATATATAGCATGATGATGGGTTCCATTTTATAAAGAGAGAAACCAGTTTCCCATTGTCTGCACATAGTTCATGAGGTATTTTAAAGCCTAAAAGAGGTTATTTTAAATACTGGTTTTATCGAGTCCTTAGCAGTAAATGGATGAACTTGAAATAACATCCTATAAGGTTGTACTGAAAACTGCTTAAAAACTCAGTTTTGTTGGTTTTGTTTTTTGGCATGTAAGCTCAATGAAAATAAAAACCTGTTTTATAAACAAGTCATAAACTTTTGGGGGAAAACCAAGATCTCAACTGAATAATTTGGGCTGGTTAGATTTTTAGCAAACTCAGAAAAAAAAATCAGCATAGTTTTACACAAAATGAGTATTCCATAAACATAAACAAAATTAAAAATTGACATCTTAGATTAAGGTGAAAATAAAACTAATATAACAATTGAGTCTTCTCTGGTTACAACCCCTAACCCTCTTCATTAATCTGTTTGAGATTCTTACTCTGATTTTTAAAAAGCAGTGTTGCACAGCAATCCATGGATAACAAAGTAAATGTGCTTCCTCTCTGACCATGCTAACCGAAACTGAGTACATTTTTGTACAAGAAATGAAGAATAAAACAGGGTGGTAAACATACATCCTAAGTTATTAAAACATAACATTTGTGTTTGAAATTTCTTTTCTTTCAGCAACTGTAACAGTATCAGTAACTATTCAAATCTCACTATAAAGCTGGGTAGTAATGGCAGACCAGCTAAAGCAAAGAGGGAAGACAGAACAACAATGGGATAAGGGAAGAAAAATATGTTCTGGCTAGTTCTTCAGCTTAAGGCAAGGAGTTCCTTTTCATCCTTATTCATTTTAGAATAGCTTTAAAATGGCTATTTTAAAAGAATTACGTAAAACAAACCCATTTCTCGATAACTTTAAATGAAGAGATTTAGAAAGTAAACAGTAACTCTTACAGATCTTTCTTAGACTTGGTGTTATGCATTCACAAAGATGATTTCACTTTGCTTGTAACTCTTTGGTAATGTTTCAGAAATCCGTACACTTATGAATTGCTACAATGTTGTGTGACACAGTTATTAGAAGCTCAATTTGGCACGATCAACTTTGTCACTCACCAGGGTTTCCTCAGGAATTACCCCTGAGGTGTTACCAAACTCCCTCAAGAGTTACCAAATATAATTAAATAGGCTGAGGAGTCTAAAAAGAAAAAGTTCTACCTTTTCCTTTTAAACTTAAACCTGTAATTCTTGAAGACATGGAAACACTGAATTTAGCCTCCAAACCAAAATGCCAAAAGTGTAACAAAACTTGTGATCAAAGTTTTTTTCAACACAGTTAAATCTTTTTACACTGAAGAGAGGATTTTTCAATTGGAATTTTTTTAAAAGTTGCCAATATCTATTTTTTTTTAATCTTTCTTTTGGTGAGGAAGCAACACAAGAGATGGTTGAACTTGAAATGCCTGGTTTTACATAGAAAATATATATATAGGCGCCTGGGTGGCTCAGATGGTTAAGCGTCTACCTTCGGCTCAGGTCATGATCCCAGGGTCCTGGGATCAAGCCCCACATCGGGTTCCTGGCTCAGCGGGGAGCCTGCTTCTCCCTCTCCCTCTGCCTCTCTCCCTGCTCATGCTCTCTCTCTCTGTATCTGTGTCTCAAATGAATAAATAAAATCTTAAAAAAAAAAAAGAAAATATATATAAATTTTGATAACATTTTAGTTATTCAGAGTGGTGACTATCAAATTCTATTAAAATCTCATCAAGTGGGAAATCTTAAAACACTTATTATGCTCCACAATTATTGTAAACAGAACAATTTAAAAGAGAGGAGGAGATAATGACATTAACTTCTCAACTTAAAGCAATCCTCTGTGGCATGATTTTAAAATATTCTCTTGGTCTGAAATTTATGTAAATTGAATTCATCTATCATTGGTTATTACCAGCCTAGCTACATTTAAAAAAAACAACAACACAGTTCTCTGTAACATTTAGTTCTTAAAAACACTGTGTTTTAATTAGACCTGGGACATTATTAAACAAGCTATAAATATGTACAGTATTTTATTTGGTATACCCAGATGTCTAAAAATCAACAAAAATGCCCTCAGAGTTCTTTCTTCAAAAATTCTTTAATAAAGGCTTTCATTCAAAGTTTTAATGTAATCTAAAGTAAATACCCTTCTCAAATTCCATTATGTAAATACAAAAGAAATGGTCACTTATAACCAGAGAATAATCATTAGTCAGAGATAACCAATTCTTCATTTTATGTATGTCCATGGCCACACAAAAAAATTCATGGCAAAGCTTGGACAAAACTTAGATCACAAGTATTTTATACAGATTATCCCATTTAATTCTCACCACAACAATGGATAGTTTAGGTACTATCTACTCCATTTTATATACAGGGAAGGTCATATGATTAGACTA
The DNA here is from genome assembly GCF_964656455.1 of Halichoerus grypus. NCBI lineage: Eukaryota > Metazoa > Chordata > Mammalia > Carnivora > Phocidae > Halichoerus > Halichoerus grypus. The sequence continues at coordinate 124,773,145 of NC_135714.1, forward strand.
GTAATTCAGTCAGGTAAGGATTTAAATCAAGCCAGTCTGATTCCAGAAACCATACTACTACCCCTAATCCTAAATTTTAAGAATAAGTGAATATTTTCCATTCATAAAGAAAATTCCAAAAATGCTCTAACAAGTACCACCCTTTAAGAATAACAAAATAAGAAACAACAAGTATTGGTGAGGATGTGGACAAAAAGGAACCCTCTTGCACTACTGGTGAGAATTAAAACTGGTACAGCTACTCTGGAAAACAGTATGGAGGTTCCTCAAAAAGTTAAAAATAGAACTACCCTACACTTCAGTAATCACACTACTGGGTATTTACCCAAAGAACACAAAAATACTAATTCAGAGGGATACATGCATCCCTATGTTTATAGTAGCATTATTTATAATAGCCAAATTATGGAAGCAGCCCAAGTGTCCACTGATAGATGAATGGATAAAGAAGAGGTGGTATATATGTACAATGGAATACTATTCAGCCATAAAAAAGAATGAAATCTTGCCATTTGCAATGACATGGCTGGAGCTAGAGAATATTATGCTCAGTGAAATAAGTCTGTCAGAGAAAGACAAATACCATATGATTTCAGTCATCTGTGGAATTGAAGAAACAAAACAATCGAGCAAAGGGACAAAGAGAGAGAGAGAGAAAGAGACAAACCAAGAAACAGACTCCTAACTACAGAGAACAAACCGCTGGTTACCAGAGGGGAGGTGGGTGGAGGATGGGTGAAATAGGTGATGGGGATTAAGGAGGGCACTTGTGATGAGCACCGGGTGATGTATGGAAGTTCTAAGTCACTATATTGTATGCCTGAAAATAATATAACATTCTATGTTAACTACACTGGAATTAAAATAAAAAATAAATTTTTTTTAAAAAGTATATTAAGTGAAAAAATTTTTAAAAATAATAACAAAATAAAGCATGAAGGTTATAATTTGGAATTTCCTTCCTCTAAAATAAGTCCTTTTCCCAAGCCCAGTTCAAACACCAACTTCTCCCTAAAGCCTTCTCATATCATTCAACTGAGATTAATCTTTTTTTGAACTCTTGGCAATTGCTCTACACTGCCCATAGGCAGAAAGTGCTAGCTGTCTTTTACTATCCGTTCTCTTCTTTCTTAGTAACAGAAACCCAATTTTTAGCTCTTAGCAAATTGCCACATGTCCCAACCTCTCCATTGGCTAAGTATGATTGTATGAGTAAGTTCTGCAATATTATTGCAAGTATACTGTTGGAATTTCAGGAGTGCTATTTAAAGAAAACAAACTTAGATTTTAGGAGAGCTCCTCTGTGCTTTCCCAAAGTAAAGACTTTACTGTCCAGGTATCTTTTTGGCTGGAGCTCCAGCAGCTGTCTCGGACACTGAGGCAAGCTTGAGGAAGGAAAGTACATGCTGTGGAGGATGGAAGAAAGACAGGCATATCTGTCCACAATGAGACCATGAAGCCACCATACATGGTAGCCTCCTTCCAGGTTTTTAGAATACAGAAAAATAAACCTTCATCCTGTGTATGCCACAATTATTATTTTTTATCTTCAATAATCTGAACCTAATTCTAACTGGTTTAGCCCAGACTCATACATAGTCCATAATCTAAGGTTTGTTGTAACTATGATGAAGGGGGTGGGGGTGGGGGAGAAAGAGAATTACTATTTCTTATAAGCCTGGAACAAAACATCTCCAATGATCATTTTCATTCTCAACCCTTCCCAGTAATTTCCAACTTTGGGACAGAAAAAGGAGGAAACAGAAGAGGAAGGAAAAATGGAAAATGACACTTCTGCATCTCTGCCAGTTCCCCTCCCCTCTCTTCTGCTAGCTAAGTCCTACCATACTTCAAGGCCCAGCTCAGCGAAATTGTTTCTGTCTGACTTTTGAATTGAGTGCCTATCAACCTGTGCCATCTGACAATCACACGTCATCTAGTAACATCGTTTGTGTGACTTGTTAACTTTTACATTGTATTTCTTATTCTGTGTGTTGTCTCCACAACACAGTGGGACCCACATTCGATTCCTTGCATCCTCCACACTATTAGAAAACTACCTCTGGGTGGTAGGAGATCAATACTTTTTAATACTTGAGTTAAGGTCAGAAAAAAAGATGAAAAGAGGAAAAAGAGCAGGAGACTAAGGAGTGAGAATGCACAACTTCTTAGAAGCGAAAGAGCATAATAAAAATCCTAAAGGGTCCCTAGAACAAGTTTTACTTCCCTGGACCTTACAAAGAATTGGGCCTGGGAGAACAAATATTTTGATGTGTTCACTGTTCATAGAATCAGTGCAAAATTCAAACTATACTTAGCGAGCTTATCCTCCAACTAAGGGACAGTGCATTTTGCTTCAGTTACTGAGACAATTGCCTCAAACTTATTTTCTCAATAACCGTAGACATTTTAAAGAGTAGGAGATCTAGCTTAGAAACCATGTTTTGATAGTAGAGGTATAGGATTCCAAACCATATTTTTAAAAAACTGGCTTCCAGCAAGATCATATTTTACAGATATTATTTTGTCAATTGCGACAACACATGGAAAATAACATTTAGATAAATGAAAAAACGATTTCACAAAATATTACTGAGTTTAAAATAAGTAGCTCAAGAGCTCATTTTCATTAAATAGACACTATTAGCTCTCTTCTAAAACCCAATAATAATACAGCATTGGGAATAACATTACTACTTCTTTAAAAATAAGATATACTCTAAGCATGTATTTTGTAGAAGCTACATCATTTAAAAGGTCTATAACATTGGGACCTTAAAAGCTGTGTAGCACTACATGGAATTAATGCAGTGTAACAATACATTTAAAAGCTTCGGCTGCATTCAAATACATACAATCATAAGTGACATAAAGAGCATTTTAAACAGAAGTAATTAATATTTGCCTAGATTCATAAACTATTTTATACCCCACTGATTTTATTCTCAATTGTCACTGTACTTCATACCTGTCAATGAATTATGTACCTAAAAATACAATATTCTAATTCATTTTCAGGAATTTGGCAAAGTTTTAGGGAGGGTATAAATAAAAATACTCAACTAACAGAAAACTCAGTTTCTTTCTCATTCTTTCATAACACAAACCAAGTCTTTGTTACATTATTAAAAAACTATCGAAAATGCTAAAATAGTATTATCCTTATAATTATATTGGCTCTACTTATGAACACTGAACTATTTTTTAACCTTTATACAATTTATAGTTCACATGTCAAAAAAATATTGCATTTTCTTGCAAATCACTCAATTATTTCCTCATTTTAAATTTTTTCCACACAGATTTCTCAGAAGTATCCATGCCAGTAGCTTCTTTGACAGTGAAATGTACAAAATAAATGACATGTCAACAAGTAAATTAGCATTCCCTTTCTGACCAGCTGGGTCATGTTTCCTTTTCAAAATCCTCAGTCCCATGATACAAAATAATAATAATCTAAAAGACCTCATTAAATGATCAATATATTGACATAACTTCTATAAGGAGACACACAGTGTTTTAATTGATTCCTTGAATCCATTAAATGGAATATTAAACCCCAAGCTTCCAAATTATATTGTAAGAGAACATTTCCTTTATTTATCAACTAATTTTTCAGGGTATGGTTAATGGCACATAAAAAGATTCAAGAACTTTTATACTTAACTAAATGGTAAAAGAAGTCCAATTTTCACTAAATCTTTCATACAAACAACATCACAACCAAAGTTATAATAGACAAGTTAAACCATGTTTACTTACCAAAAAACTTCCAAAGGCTGAATTAAATATTGCAGCTGCCTATAAAGAAAATAAATGGGGGAAAAAAACTCACTGAAAGTAAATAGAAAAAGGAAAAGCAAAGACTATCATTCTCCCAACCCCCACTATTCAAAACCTTAAAACATTGACTCTATAAAGCTGAGTTAGTCACTGCTTACAAAAATCGCCAGTGGCCTGTACTTTACTAAGATAGATGAGCTGCAGCTTAGGAATTCATAAATAATGGGTCTCAAAAGCAAGCAGAAAAGGCTTGCCATGAGATGTTTTGAACCTGTATGACAGTACCAAAGAATCATCACCAATAGTAAATCGAAACCTTGTTGTTATTGATTTTGTGACGAGACTTAAAAAAGAGGTGGCTATATTCATCAGAAAAATTTTTTTCTTTTTACCGTTAAAAGAAAAACCGGAATTGTAAAGCAAACATTAAGTACTCTGCATCAGGGAGCTTTATGAGCTACACCCACAAAGTGAGATCTGTTGTTCCCGTGCAACACACATTAGAATATGAACAATGCTGCTAAGACCATGGAAGTTACCGCTATACCAACAATTCTAAAGTAGAAACAAGCAAGAAAAACTTCCACTTGGTGTTCAAAATGCAAAGAAGAAATATTTGACTTTGTGCTTACCTAAGTATCCAGGGAATACATAGTAGATGTAATATATAGTTCTTAACTTTAAATCAATCACTATATTCCATGAAGCTACACCTGAATCCTGAAAGCTTCTCACATTACCCAAAAAGGATAAAAACTTGTTAACATCCAATTTGATGGGGAAAAAATGGAGAGAGAAAAAAAAAATAATAAAAGGCAAAAGGAGGGGTAGAGAAAACCTATTGACATTTCCTGTAGATCCAGATCAGAATTAAATTAATCATCATGGAGATTAGCAGCCACGTTGTAGTAAGAAAAGGATGTCAGTTTAGCAAGTTTGAATAAAGTCCAAAGCCAGGCTAAGAGCTGTAGCTGAAAATGCCTTCTGCTCCAGAAGAGGATGCAATGAGAGTGCATGGGTAATGAGATCCCTGGCTCCAGAGAGCTTAGCTCTCCTATTCAAGTTCATAATTAATTCAAAGCTTTGATAATTTCATTAGATTTCTCCTTTGCTGGCCCTATCAATAAAAGATGGCACTGGACCACAGCTCCTCTGTGGCATAAACACAGGCACAGCACAGACCAGGGAAACCTTTGCTTCCTGACAGGGACAATGGCATATGGTGTTCTGTGTTGTACAGGGAGTAGTGGGGAAAAAAAAAAAAGAAAGATTTAGCTAAATAAAACATTACAGATGACAATTGTAAAATACAGCAACATATTTAACCCATCTTCCTGGAATTCCATTACGGATGATTCAGGAAAAAGTTTTGTATGTGGAGAAAAATAAGTAAAACTGTATAACTAGATGAATTGTGGTAAGATCAACTGGAAACACTGCCTTCCTTCCTACCAAAAAAAAAAAAAAAAAAAAATGCACCTTCCCCACAAACACTGTTTATTTCTAAACCCTATTTTGCGCTTAAAATGGATTGATCTCCTCTTAGTAAAGGAATGAGGTATTCGCCTTTGAGCTCCTCTCTTCCAAATGTATTTCTTCCCAGTGCCTTTCACCAACCTTTTTCAAGGGAACTAACGGTTTGGGCTAGCATTTAAAAAAAAACATGGATCGTTAGAAATAAAAAGACTCAGAAGTCAAAGCAAAATAAGTCAACTACTATTCATCAGATCAAATCACCGTTCTCCCACTCTACCCCGTTCTCTTTTTTAACCCAAACACAAGCAACATATTTTACGTGGACTGGCATTTTATAAAACCATAGTGATGACAGGGACAGGCTATCTCAGGTACCCGAGGATGCTGCCGGCCCACTTCTTAGTTGTTCTTCTGCCAGTGGTGATGAATGTGAACTCACTCACCTACACTCGGTGCTCCCAAGCAGAGCTCTGGCAATCATTTGTGAAATGGCTGATTAAGGTTCTGGGTACTCTCAAGAGTATCAGACTCTGAACCAAGGATCTTGGGCTCAAAAGTAACAAATAATTAAGCTAATAGTTGACTTAATTCTGCTTTTGCAGCATATAAGGGAATTATGTTGTCCACAGGTCCAAAGAGTGATGATAAATATTTAGAGAGTATTTAATTGATACATAAAAAGTATGTATGTCTTCAGACTTAAGGAGGAATTTCCACCTCCTCAGCACGTTATACAAGGCCCTCCATGAACAGGTCTCTGTCCATCTTATTTCTTGCCTCCAATTTTATATTCTGACAATACTACACTCCCTGCAATTCCTCAAACTTATTGTGCTGTTGATTACCTCTTTTTTCCCTGGCCTGGAATGCCTTTCTCCCTTCCTCTACCTAGGCAATTCCTACTCATCTTAGCAACTCCTTCCTTGAAGCTTTCGATCACACATCCTCCCACACACATACATCTACACTTCTCAGTGGACTGAGTGTCCCCACGCCTGCTGCCCAACATCCTGAGCATACCTCTGCCATGGCACTTGTCACACTACTGAAATGACCTATCTGCATGCCTCCTTGACCCACTAGAGATTAAAGTCTTCTGAGGAGGAATCTGATGAAGCTCATCCTAAGCACCTACATGTTTATTAACTGAATTGCCTTAATAAATAAGATTCCCAGAAATGTCCAAAGTCTCCTCTCCTCCTAAGTTATTCCATGTGTTTGGCAGAATCCAAGGATTGGCAGAAGGCTGGATCTGACACCTGGTTCCACAGGCAAGCAACAGCAATGGCAGATGAAGACTTCAGTCGCAACCCAATAGGAGCATCTCTTTCACAATATCTTGTTTTACTTCCCGTAGCCTCCCTATTACGATACAGTTACATTCAGTTACATAAATATGCTTAGATAATGTTTTAAAATTTACTACTGCTATGTAGCAATAGAGTCAGTTAAATAAAATCTAAAATTACCAAGGAATACTCTGAAGCCGGTAAAAAGAGGATGATCTGCATCTACCAATATGAAAGCTGGCTTAAAGTGAAAAAGCAAGTTTTGAAACTGTGTGTAATTCCTTTACCATGTTTTTTCCCACACTATCAGGCAGCTGGGTGTCCTACAATTCAACTCAATTCTGACCCTGTCTACCTGAAACTAGTGTCAGATCCCACAGCTTAAGGGCTCAGTCCCACAAGACTGTTCCCACTGCAGATGTCAATCACAAAGGCCAGGTGGTCATCACCTGTGCTTCCAATGGACTGCCTATAACTCAGAGGTTCCCACAACCCTGTTCTCGAGTTTGATTAATTTGCTAGAGCAGCTCACAGAACTGAGGAAACCAGTTTTATTCACTCGATTACCACTTTATTATGAAAAGGCTCTACAGGAACAGATGGAAGAGATGCCCAGGGCAAGGTATGGAGAGAGGGCACCAGGCTTCCCAGGCTCTCTCCAGTGTGACACACTCTCAGCAGCTCCACATGTTCACCAGCCCAGAAGCTCTCCCAAACAGTCCTTTTGGGGTTTTACAGAGGCTCCATTAAACAGCTATGATTGATTAAATCATTGGCCATTGGTGACTGAACTCTATCTCCAGCCCTTTCTCCTCCCCAGAGGTATGGAAGTTGGACCAAAAATTCTACCCCTTTAATCTCCGGTTGGTTCCCCTGGTAACCAGCCCCATCCTTAGGTGAGCTAGGGGGCTTTCCGAAAGTTGCCTAATTAACATAACAAAAGACCATTTTTATAGCTTTCCTCACTTAGGAAATTCCAAGGGTTTTAGGAGCTCTGTGCCAGAAACTGGGACAAAGACCAAATATATATTTATTATTATATATCACAATATCACATTCCTATTGTGCAAAGAGGTACATACACGTGTATATAGACCCAGATAAGTATAAAAAAAAACCCACTTTTCTGAAAGGGATCACAAAAAAAAACCCTAATATGGTTAAATTTGTTGAAAGGGATTGTGTGGGGGTCATTTTTATTTTTCATTTTGTTCCATTTTGTTTGGCTTTTGTTTTTAATATGTTACTTTTTTAGATTTCAACAAAGGTCATCTGGGCAGGGAGATGTTGAGCCATTTATAGTTTGCATTTTGAATCCCTTTGTGTTACAAATATAAGAAACATTTTACTTTAAAATAAAATTAAGATTTCAATCTCTACTTGGCGTGTTCATGATCTCTCTTGTTGGTTGACGAGGTAGAGGTTGAGCACCCGCTGGAGCACACATCATAATGCTGGGGGCATAAGAAGCTACAGAATGAACAGAGGGCATCTTTCAAGAGTTTCTGTAGCATGTGAATATTTGGTTTTGAAAATAAACCCAAAATCCACCATTATTTTTGTATAAAACAAGCATGGCTATAGAGAATTAACTGAGATCAAACATGAGCCACCCAGGACAATTTGCTCTAAGGTGGGACCCTTTCAGGTTATACAACCAGACTTTCTCAGGATGTTTCCTCTCTCTTGCCTTCTAGAAGCCATACCTGAGAGAGTCCACTGATTTTTAAATGTAGCATTTTGTTTGTTATTATCGTTTTTGCTAGAAACAACTTAATTACCCATTCTCTGTCTATAATGCTCCATTACGACAAGAATGTTGCCTAACTTGTACAAGATCATGTCCTCAGTGCCTAGAACAGCAGCTGGCTTGTAGAACCTCAATAAATATTGCTGAGTCAAACAACAAACGCATGAATACTTATGCTAACTAAATGCCCTGCACAGTAATGTTTTCATTATTAACTCAGGAACCCCATCCGTAAAGCATATACCTCGGTGTAATCACATTTGATGTATAATTAGATCAAGGCTAACTGAAAAAAGTTCATTATTGAGGGTTTTTTCTAATACTAAGTAGATTGACTTTCTTTATATTACCCATTTTAAGATAATATATTGCTTTAAGTATCTGCCCAATTTTACCCAATATACGGTATTTTGTTAATGTTTCCTTATATGTTGTACAGCATGTCTTTAGTAAATCATTTTGGAAAACTGAGCAAGCTCAAGAACACATTAATTTCTTTATAACCTACTTGAAGTTATTTGAAACAAAAAGGTAAATTAAAAAAAAAAAAAACCTTCTCTAACTCATAAAAGCAAGCTCTGCCATTGCCGTATGCCTTTAAATGTTATGAAGTTCTACCTGACAGTAAGCCTGAAACCTTTATCTTTTGTTACAGCTGTGCCTGGACTATGTTCCATGCTCTGGAGTTACACAAATATGTAGCCCTTTTTTGAAATGATTGCACTTCAAATATATGAACACTGCTGAGTCCTACCTAAGTCTCCTCTTATGACACTATATCTAAAATTTTCATAATGCTGGTCCAACACCCTTCTTTTTCCTTCCATCATCATCAGCCCACTAAATAAAGAAATAAAATCCATTGTTCACATTGGGTGTTAATGATCTATTGCAAGATAATTGATGAAACTTCCAGTTTCCACTGTTGCATACCCTGCTTCCCCACTCAACAAAATCAGAAATGTTTACCCAAATGTTGAAGTGGGACATTTATGGTTATCTCAGAATTTCTAATAATGCTCCAAACTGAGGAGAGTATGTGGCAAGTACCCCACTATTCCTAAAGTAAGATACCAGACATAGCCATACAGTACTTACAAAAAAACAAACAAACAAACAAACATGAAAATTAGGCCAGGGACCATTTCACATGCAGGCTATATAGGAAAAGACTAGAAATTCCAGAAAGGATTGATAAAAGGAAATTTCCAGGAGTAGAAAGTCTTTGGACTTTTCCTCCTCCTTTAGAGGAGAAAGCTGACCTGCCCACGACCCCTCTCCAGTTGAAGATGGGGGCAATAGATACAAAAGAACCAACAGTGGGCATAGGAGAAATTGCAAGGAAGCAAGAATGGCACTGCGGCCCTGTGCTGGATGTTTACTGAGGGGAGAAAGCCCTCACTAGACTGCTAGAGGAGCAGAGAGCACTCTGTGTGAGACTTCTCAGAAACATCACGGTAAATTCCCTAGAATTGGGGTGGGGGGAGAAGAAGGCTATGTAATGAACCAGAAACAGGCACTTGCTTCAGGACTAGAAACAGCAAAGATGGGGAGGCCGCCTAGAACAGACCACAGAGGCAGGACAAAGAGCGACTAAACAACTGGACAAAGTATACTTCAGTTCTGTGATGCGGCGAGGTCTGTCAATTCCATATCGGCCAGGTACATGCCTCAGAGGACTGCCATCATACTTAATTCCTTTTGAAGGAACCAAAACAACAGCATTCCAGGGCAAAGAGTCCCCAGCAATAAGAGGCTGAGGGGAATATGCTTGGGGCAGGGACTGGAAGCATACTCTGAACAATTTGCTCCCCTAACCTGTCCAGCAAAGAGATATAGCTTGTGGGTGTTCGCCATGACACAGGGCACTGAGGGTTGGATTACATCAGCACCAAAAAGGTAAGACTGTCTCCCACCCTGTAATGCACTTGTTATATTCACCCTGACTCTGAAGAGGAGGGAAGTAGGGAGGGTGAGAAGGTTAAAAAAAAAAAAAAAAAAAAAAAGTGAAACAGACCATGTCCTCTTCGCCACTGCTCCTGCCTATCCTATTTTTATATTTTCATCATATGTGTGTACATGCATTAAGAAAAAAAAGTGTAATGTTCTGTGTTTTAAATATACAGGTTAGGGGAGCCTGGGTGGCATAGTCAGTTGAGTGTCAGGCTCTTGGTTTCGGCTCAGGTCATGATCTCAGGGTCATGGAATCGAACACCGCATCAGACTCCGCACTGGTTGTGGAGCCGGCTTAAGATTCTCTCTCTCTCCCTCTCCCTCTGCTCCTCCCCGCCCCACCTCTCCCTCTCGAAAATAAATAAACCTTTAAAAAGAAATTAAAAACACAGGTTAGGCCTGAGTTGGGAAAGAAGGGCATTTAGGGTTTTAAGCTAGACTGCCCTGAATTAAATACCAAAAAGTTAATCCTAATTATTAAATATATGACTATTTTTGCAACTAAAAGTGACCAGAAAACCATGAGATCTGCCAGGGACGCTGTCAAAGGAGAGAGGAGAAGATGGCATTCCATGTGCATCATCTTCAAATTCACGCCACTCCATAAAGAGATTAAAATAACAACACAACATTTTAAATGTAAAGTTGAGCTAAAAGAAAACAAGAAAAGCCAGGTACTAGACACAGAGAAGCTCGGCAAACCCAGGGTGGGAAAGCGGGGGGGACAGTGCTGCACACTCCCGGACAACAGACTCGGGCCCTGTGCCCCAGAAGCAGCAAGCCCAGCTTCGGCCGGCAGAGGAGCCACCTGGGGCTGAGCCACCTGCGGCAAGCAGAGCAGAACCCTGGAAGCACTGCCCCCCGACATAAGGGCACCTAGAAAACCTGACTGACGGGGTGCCTGGGTGGCTCAGGCGTTAAGCGTCTGCCTTCGGCTCAGGTCATGATCCCAGGGTCCTGGGATCGAGTCCCGCATCGGGCTCCCTGCTCCGCGGGAAGCCTGCTTCTCCCTCTCCCACTCCCCCTGCTTGTGTTCCCTCTCTCGCTGTGTCTCTCTCTGTCAAATAAATAAATAAAATCTTAAAAAAAAAAAAAAGAAAAAGAAAACCTGACTGACAAAATCAAGAAAGTAACATAAAGCCGACTGCATCACGGGTGGGCACAGGACTGAACTGACACCATGGATGTGATTCGAGAATCCCAACTAATGACTAAATCAAGAAAACAAAAGACAAAACGAATCAAAGACCAGCAGAACCCGTGAGGCCCTAAAAGAGGCAAATGCAAAACTTTTCTTTGGGGTCGCTTCAACAATCCGGAACACAGTGCATTCCCGGATAAAACAGCCCCTACTGAACAGAAGTTTACAATAAAAAATTACAAATGTGAAGAAGCTGTATATGATGATAGCGCCATTATAAAGCAGTTAGGAAAGGAGGAGAAATTGAGTATTTCATAATACAGTAAGAAAGAAAATTCTAGAGGGGTGCCTGGTGAAGCATCTGACTCTTGATTTCGGCTCAGGTCATGATCTCAGGCTCCTGGGATGGCGCCCCACCTCGGGGAGTCTACAATGGGGAGTCTGCTTGAAATTCTCTCTCTCTCCCTCCCTGTGCTCCTCCTCCCCACCCCCCTCTCTCTCTTTAAAAATAAATAAATCAATCTTAAAAGAAAATACTAGTTGAATTAAACATCTAGAGTTGGAAGGCAAAACTTGAAAACTTCTAGAAAAAAAATGAGACTAGCTTTATGCCTTCCAAAAAGGAAACAGTTTTTTGAAAAGGGAAAAGCTAGGGTTGCCATGCAACAAAGTTCTGGCCAATGAGATACAAATTGATACACCCTTGGTGGTGGGGGTTAGGGAGGTTAGTGTCTGGCACTGCCCTTCTTCCTTCCTCCTGCCTAGAACAGTGAAAGCTCTCTGGCATCCAGAAGAGAAAGGCCAATAGCAGTACAGAGACAGCCACTCTAATATCATTGAGCCACAGAACAAATGCCAGCAACCCCCACCTCCAGGCATCCTGGTATATGAGAAAGTAAGTCTCTGCTTGTTTAAGTTACTTTTAGTCTGATTTTCTATTACTTGAAGCCTGATGCAATCACGTTCCTAAATAAGGCAGAAAATAATAAAGGGCTAATCAGGCATGTTAGATAAATAAAAAAATGCTTCCTCTAAGATATGCTTGAATAGGCATATTAAGTTTGACTTAGCATAATCTCTTGCTCCGATTGCATACAGGATAACACATTATTGAAAAAATAAAAAAAGGGAAAAAAAACTGTCTATTAGTGATGAATCAAAGCTGCATTGTCTTACCCTGGAAAAGTTCCTCAACTTGTGAATTTATTTCACTTCAGCCTTTGATTCACAAGGAGAATATAATATTTTTAATATTTTAATTTTTATTTAAATTTTTACTTAAATTTAAATTTTTATTTAATATTTATTTATTTCCTTTCCAAGCACAGGTTCAGTTTGAAAAAACATAAAGACATCAAAGATCGAATTACAGTCCTTGGTCTTCTATTAAATACAGAAACACAAAATATTTTCTTTTTACATGTATATGGTATTTTGCGAAGTGCTACAGAAATGTCAAAAAAAAAAAAAGAATTAGGGAAAGTTTATTCCATTTGCTTTAAAGGCCAATTATAATTGCCTTTCTGAGAAGCACCTTAGTTGCTAGGGCATTTTACCACTAACTACTTAATTACCACAATTTTCACTGTATAAATCTAGTAACAAATAAATATGAGTTATGCATTTCTATATTAAATATTTAAATATTATTGAAACATACCACAGAAAAGTAAATATATGGGACATCATTTAAAATGTGAGTTTATACACCATGCTCAACATGAAAGGGGCACTCTTCATTTTATTCCACTATTTATGTTACTGCACTTTTTAAGCAGCAGTGACTAAAAAGTAGAATATTATTTTACAATCTTCGCTGAATATTTTTTGTCAACAAATAAATCCAAACGAAGACTAAAGAACTACTACCAGGCATTCCCCAATTTAAAGAAAGACAGACAAAACAGACACCTTTTAACACTTTTAGAACATGAACCGTTAAAATTCACCATCTTAACGGCCACTTTAATTCTTTGTTTTAAAAACATTACAGGAATGAAGAGAAGTGCATATAGATGCAAGTTGCCAGCCAATACATCCAGCTGCTTTTCTCAGAGTCAGCTTCATTTCTTGCCTGCTTCTACAGGTTCATTTCTTGCTACCAGTGGAAAAAATTATTTAATATACTTAATCTTGAGGTGAATGGGGGGTGGCTATTCTTGTTTGTAACTATTCATCTCAATTCAGGCCAGGAAAAAATATATTCAAGTTACCGTTTCTGGGTGCTAAATTGAATCAGGTGTCCTCTCCTCTTAAGAAAATTAAGTTGCTTTTGTGCAAGAGTGTTTTAATGAGAACAGAGCCCGCCGACAGTGATAAATGGGAATGACACCAGAGAGAGCATGTAAGCAGGACAATATGTGCGTGTTACAGTCTTACAGCCTATTTTTCACTGACTATTCTGAATGACTTCGCTGTTTCTTAAGGGGCCTATTAATCTCAAATTTAGTTATTACACAACGTTTATTTGAACATATATTCTGCGGATGATGACAGTTAATAAAGGAAATCTTTCACAAGCTGTATTTTTACATATTGTTCCAACTACAGCTCCCAGTCATTTGATGGTATTGATGGAAGAACCTACATTGTGCTGAGGCTTTGAAAAAAAGGCACATATATTCAGATTCCTTTCGAAGCACATGGGGACTCTTAAATAACCGTTAAAATGCATACAAAAAAAATCCTTCTACAAAATGGTAAAAGGAAAAGGACACCTTAACTGTCCAACAAAAATTGTTTAATATGAAAACTGACCCTTCTAAGACAAAACAGACACGTTTTAACACTTTTAAAGCTTTGCTGTGTAATATGCAATAGTTCTCACAGAGCAACCCACCATTTTCATCACATGCGTGGCACAGAGGAGGGAAGACAAAATCAATTTTCTTGAGGTGCAAAAAGAATCAAGTAACAGAGCTACTTTGATTTTCTTCTTGGTATGCTTTTTTGATAAAATACCACATACTTAAAATAGTGGTGATCCTGCATTTCTTATTTATGGTAGCACACTTAAAGGCTAATGAGGATTATTTTAACACTTTCCTAAAAACGTATTTATTAGCTCAAGTACCTTTACCAATTGAGACTGTGATTCTTGCTCCAAGAGAAATTTGTTACTTTAAGTATAACTGCTTCATACTAACAAAACCTAATGATGTTAGCAGGAAATATTTATACCAATTCAAGATTTTTAGACCTGCCTCCTAATTGAGATGAATATAGACTTTGAATTGAACACTTGCAATTTCGTCCTCCTGAAATCTCAGTCTTCAAAGGTGTTCAATTTCAATGAAATCAGAATTTTCAACTGGTAAGGGCCCTTAGGTACTATGACAATCCCTTTATAAGTGAAGAAATAGAACTCTAGAGAGATAAAAGGATCTTTCCCAAGGTCAGATTGGCTAGGCAAAGCCTATTATAGAACTCATCCCCAGACATTCCCTGTACCCTCTCTATTATACCCACACTATCTATTTTACATATTATTTTTAACAGATATTTATAAATACATAATATAAAAGGGCATAAACCAAAACACGAATAGTGGTTATACTGGGGTAATAGGGCTATGGATTTTTTTTCTTTGTGATTTTCCTTGATTGTCAGGGGTTTTGCACTGATTATAAGTTTATCAGAAAAAAGCATACAATAAATGCTGTATTAAGTACAACAAACCTTTTAGAGGCTCTCTCTAATCTTTAGGCAAACCTTAATGCTGTGTACATATTAGGGGCTCAATGTCTGACTAAAAATTGAAAGAAAGTGAGGATAATACCAAGAAAAATCTACCTATACTTACTTGTTATATTAATACTGAATACTCAGGAACAAACTGTGGTTGTAATTCAGATTATCAACTATTAAATTGAAAATACATATTGTTTATTTATTAATAGCTTATTAAGCACTTATAAATTTCTTTTTTTTTTTTTAAGATTTTTATTTATTTATTTAACAGAGATAGAGAGAGAGCACAAGTAGGCAGAGCGGCAGACAGAGGGAGAGGGAGAAGCAGGCTCTCCGCCAAGCAGGGAGCCCGATGCGGGGCTCGATCCCAGGACCCTGGGATCATGACCTGAGCTGAAGGCAGCCGCTTAACCGACTGAGCCACCCAGGCGCCCCAGCACTTATAAATTTCTATGAAGCTGAATAAATCCTATTTAAAATATTCCATACTACTTGACATTATATCTTTTTTAAAATGCCAATTTCTCAATATCCCTGAAGTTTAATTGTTCCTATCTTTTGGGTTTCCTATGTCCTGCCAAGAGGAATAAAATAAATGCTCCTTTAACTATTCATTTATTCAACACAAATTTATTAATGTATTATGCTAAGCCTGAGAATACAAAAATAAGTACCAGAGTATCTGCTCACAGTATTAGGCTAGACATCATAATGGCTATAACACAATAAGATCAATGGGATCAGAGTTATGGCAGCACAGAAATTAACTACTAAAATTTCCTTTAAAGTGGGCTTTTTCAATACCTCCTAGTGATGGACAACAAGCACTTTTCTGATCAATTAATGGAAGCTCTATTTAATGCCAACCCATGAACTAAGCTCTCAGCACACCAACAGAGAAATTGGCCAAGAATTCCCTTAACACTTTGTTTAGAAGGGCATCCACAAAACATAAGTGACAACCTACGTCAAACCATCTAGCGTTTCTTACAAATTTTAGACTCTAGCTACCGATCTCTGTTATTTCTGCTATTTTCCATCCATTAGGTCTGGGAATCGCAAAGCTTCTTAAGAGGGCAATGGATCAATCCCTCAGCAATAACTCTCTCATCAGCTTTTCATTAGCAATAAAACAGCTTTCCTACCATCTTCTGGGAAATAACTTACCATAGATTCACAGAACTGAAATGGACTTTTGGAGATCATCTAATCAAGGCACTTTTCCTCAAAGAGGACTACACTGAAATCACTAACAAAAGGAACCTACCTGTCCTATTCTTCGTATCTTCAGGATCAGAGATTGTATAATCTCTTTCAAAATTCTAGATTTCAAATCTATATTTTTCACTATTAATCTACATTTCTCACTATCAAGTCCTTTCTTTTTCTGAAATAACTTTTCATTTGAGATCATCTTTTTATGTTAGGTCTCCTGAGAAGATAAAAAAGAGCTGTGTTATTGCTGTTACAAGTAGTATGCTGGTAAATGTTTAATAACTGGCTCTCAGGATGAGGGGAGGAACATCGGTTTGTAATATTTGCTGATTTTTGAGCTGTAAATACTCCCACCAGGGCCAATTTCAAGCTGCAAACATGATATCACTGAACACCAAGACAGGAAGGGATGGCATAATTCCTACAGTATAAGAAATGAGAAGGGCACCTAGGTGGCTCAGTAGGTTGAGCATCTGACTCTTGATCTCAGTTCAGGTCATGAGTTCAAGCCCCACTTTGGGTTCCACGCTGGGTGTGGGGCCTACTTAAAAAAAGAAAATTTTTAAAAAAATTAAAAAGATGAGAAAAAAAGGCAAATTAAATACAAAATAAGTACAGGAAGGAAATTAAGTAAAGATAGGAGCAGAAATGAATGAAATCAAAACCATAAAAGCAATAGAGATCAATGAAACCAAAAGCTGGTTCTTTGGAGAAAAAAATCAATAAAACTGATAAAGCCTTAGAACAGGAATTGAAAACCTATTCTGTAAAGGGTTACTGTTCCATTTCAACCCAACTGGTCTAACACCAACTGAATATCCCGCAATACAATTCTGAGGCTAACCCCCTGGAGTTAGCCCAGACCCCACAAATTCAAAGCTCAGTTCTCCATAAGACTGCCCTCATTTCAGAGGGCACTTCAGGAATCCCCAGGCCACCAGCACTTCTGACCAACTGGCTATAAATTTAGGGGTTCCCATGACCCTGTCTGGTTCAATAACTCAATAGAACAGCTCACTGACCTCACTGAAAGTGCTAGTTAAGATGACACTTTGATTATAAGTGATACACAGAGGGAGGTCTGGGAACTTCCGTGCCCTGTCCCCATGGGATCAGAGTGCATCATTCTCCCAGCACATCAACATGTTCACCAACCAGGAAGCATCAGTGAGCTTCCGTGCCCATCGTTTTTAATTGGGGTTTCATTGTAGAGACATAATTGATTAAATCATTGACCATGTGATTGAACTCAATCTCCAGCCCCCTCTCCTTCTGAAGGTGGCGGGGCTCAAAGTTCCAACCCTCTAGTCACATGCTTAGTCTTTTTGGTGACCAGCCCACATCCTAAAATTACCTAGGAGCCCATCAAGAGTTGGCTAATTAGCATAATTAAAATAACAAAAACACTAATCACTCAGGAAATTCCAAGGGTTTTTGAAGCTCTGTGCCAAGAACCTGGGACAAAGATTAGATAGATATTTTTATTATACTACAGCAACATAATAAATATTTCAGGCTTTGTAGCCCACATGGTCACAAATTCTTAACTCTACTGTTAATAGCACAAAAGCAGACATGGATAATGTATAAATGAATGAGCGTGGTTGTGTTCCAATAAAATTTTATGTATGGATACTAAAATTTTATTTTCATTTAATTTTCATGTATCATGAAATTTTATTCTTTTTTTTTTTTCTACCTGTATAGAAATGTATAAAGGTACCTGGGTGGCTCAGTCAGTTAGGTGTTGACTCGATTTTTGGCTCAGGTCATGATCTCAGGGTCCTGAGATCGGGCTTGGCACTGGTGCGGAGTCTGCTTAAGATTCTCTCTCTCCCTGGGGCGCCTGGGTGGCTCAGTCGTTAAGCGTCTGCCTTCGGCTCAGGTCATGATCTCAGGGTCCTGGGATCGAGCCCCGCATCGGGCTCTCTGCTCGGCGGGAAGCCTGCTTCTCCCTCTCCCACTCCCCCTGCTTGTGTTCCCTCTCTTGCTGTCTCTCTCTCTGTCAAATAAATAAATAACACCTTTAAAAAAAAAAAAAAAAAGATTCTCTCTCTCCCTCTGTCCCTCCTTGCTTGTGCACTCTCTCTCTCTCTCTCTCAAAAAAAAGTACAAACCATTCTTAATTCACTTACTGTACAAGAACATACAGCAAGACTGATTTAGCCTGCAAGCCATGGATTGCCCATTTCTGTTCTAGGAGAAAAAGAGAATATAGAAATGACCAATATCAGGAAAGAGGTGACATCTTGAGATCCTTCAGATATTTAAAGGATAGGAATATTGGGAACATATTACTTAATTTCAACACTTAATATAAAGCTGCACTAATCAACAGTGTGGTACTGGCTGAAGGACAGATGTACTGATCGACAGAATAGAAAGTCCAGAAACACATCTATATAGATATGATAAACTGATTGACAAGGGTGCACAGTAATTAATGCACAGAGAATAATCTTTTCAGCAAGTGGTAACTGACATCTCTAAGCAACAAACAAAACAGAACTTTAATCCCTACCTCATAAAATGTAAGTTGGAATGGATCATGGAGCTACATGTAAGAGCTAAATCTATAGGGGCGCCTGGATGGCTCAGTCGTTAAGCGTCTGCCTTCAGCTCAGGTCATGATCCCAGGGTCCTGGGATCGAGCCCCATGTCCGGCTCCCTGCTCGGGAAGCCTGCTTCTTCCTCTCCCACTCCCCCTGCTTGTGTTCCCTCTCTCGCTCTTTCTCTCTCTCTGTCAAAAAATAAAATCTTAAAAAAAAAAAAGAGCTAAATCTATAAAACTCTTAGAAGAGAACATAAAGAAAATCTTCATGCCTTTGGTTGAGGATAGCATTTCTCAGATAGGATACAAAAATCATAACTTTAAAATTAAAAAATGATAAATTGGGCTTCATCACGATTTAAAACTTCTTTCCTTCAAAGATATTGTTAAGAAAATGAAAAAGCAAGCCACAAATTGAGAGAATATATTTACAAAACATATATCTGATAAAGAACTTGTATGTAGAATATATTTTTTAAAAATTCTTACAACTAAATAAGACAATCCAACAAAAAAGCGGACTAAAGATTTGAACAGACACTTCACTAAAGATGGCAAATCAACACGTGAAAAGATGCTCAACATCATTAGTTATTAGAGAAATGTAAATTAAAATCATAATAAGACACCACCATATTACCTACTAGAAGTGCTAAAACTTTTTTAAAAAAACTAATAGTTCAGTGCTGGTGAGGATGTGGACCAGATTGAACTCTCATATATTGCTGGATGGATCCAAAATGATACAGCCACCGGGGAAAAAAAGCTTCGCAATTTCTTTTAAAAAGTTACACCTACACTTACATATGATCCAGCCATCCCACTCCTGGGTATTCACCCAAGAGACAGATACTGATATATTCATACAATGACTTATACTCAAATGTTCGGAACAGTTTTATTTGTAATAGCCCAAAACTGGAAACTACCCAAATGTGCATCAAATGGTGAATGGATAAATACACTATGATACATCCATGCAACAGAATACTACTCAGCAATAAAAAGTAATGAACTATTAGTATATGCAACAACATGGGTGCCTCTTAAAAGTATTACACTAAATAAATGCAGCCACATACAAAAAACTACATACTGTATGATTCCATTAATACAATATTCGTAAAAAGACAAAACTGTACAGAAAGAATTCAGATCACTGGCTATCAGGGACTGCAAGTAGGAAAAGGAAAAAGAGGCACAAAAGAATTTTTGGCATTACACCAATGTTCTACATGACTTTATATATATTCCAAAATGAATCATACTATATACTTTAAAAGAGTGAATTTTACTGTCTGTGAATTATATATCCATAAACCTGACTTTTTAAATATATAAAAATTTTTAAAGTAAATAAAAAAGTAAAAAATATAACTATGACATTATGGTTTAACTTTTTCATATTTACTTGGTTTTGAGGTTTTATAGAAAATTTCAATAAATAAATATTAGTATGTTTTACTTAAAAAAATAAATTAATTAAAACCACTGAGGTACTGTTACTACTTATTACCTATGAAAGCTAAAGCTTCAGAGCTCTGCTTGTAATTTGTAAAGCTGTCTTCTAAGTCATTATTTTCAACAATAACATAATGGTGATACTTAAGACTCTACAGGTTGAGCTGACATTTAAAAAAGACACTCTCATTTTATACTTATTTAAAGATGATAAAGATTTCATGTTAAATAAAATGTCTTAATTTAAAATCATCACAGAGACATCTGTGAAATACTAGAAAAGCAGTGATAATAAAAGTCAGGAGACTTGGTTTCAAAACAACCTGGTCACATACTCAGCTACGAAAACTCTTTTAAAAACCTTAGTGTCTTCATTTTATTAAATGGGAATAACAATAATCACTTCACAAAATTTTTGTGAGGATTAAATGGGATGGCAGATATAAAACCCCTGGGTCTCCTACAACCATACAAGGGACCATTTAGGGTAAGGCCCAGCAAGCCTTCATTACACAGGTATTCATTCTCCAGATCCCTAAAGAATTTAGAGTGTACATGGAAATGAGGGACATGATAGCAGGAAAAGGCTCACTAATGAACTTACCATTTCTTTTCTTTTTTTCTTTCTTTTTTTTTTATTAACATATAATGTACTATTTGTTTCAGGGGTACAGGTCTGTGATTCATCAGTCTCACACAGTACACAGCGCTCACCATAGCAAATACCCTCGCCAATGTCCATCACCCAGCCGCCCCATCCCTCTCACCCCTCCTCCACTCCAGCAACCCTCAGTCTGTTCTCTGAGATTAAGAGTCTCTTATGGTTTGTCTCCCTCTCCGGTTTCATCTTGTTTCATTTTTTCCTCTCTTTCCCTATGATCCTCTGCCTTGTTTCTCAAATTCCACATATCAGTGAGATCATATCATTGTCTTTCTCTGACTGACTTATTTCGCTAAGCATAATACCCTCTAGTTCCATCCACATCGTTGCAAATGGTAAGTTTTCATTTTTGATGGCTGCATAATATTCTATTTATGTATATGTGCGTGTGTGTGTGTGTGTGTGTATATACACCACATCTTCTTTATCCATTCATCTGTCGATGGACATCTGGGCTCTTTCCATAGTTTGGCTATTGTGGACATTGCTGCTATAAACACTGGGGTGCAGGTGCCCCTTCAGATTATTACAGTTGTATCTTTGGGGTAAATACCCAGTAGTGCAATTGCTGGGTCGTAGGGTAGCTCTATTTTCAACTTTTTGAGAAACCTCCATACTGTCTTCCAGAGTGGCTGCACCAGCTTGCATTCCCACCAACAGTGTGAGAGGGAACTTACTATTTCTAAACAGATTCCCAAGAAGGCATTTTCCCTTCCCACACTCACACCCTAACTACTTCACAATAATATCTATCTCTGTACTTCAGCTTTGGTTGGTTTACTCTGATTGCACAGTATTTTAAACACCTGACAATACACCACAAATAAAACACAAATAGGTTGCTAAATATAATTGTGAGTCCTACAGAAGATGCAGGATTTCATTTTTTTAAAAGATTTTATTTATTTGACAGAGAAAGAGAGAGCACAAGCAGGGGGAGTGGCAGGCAGAGGGAGAGGGAGAAGCAGGCTCCCTGCTAAGTTGAGCAGGGAGCCTGATGAGAAACTCGATCCCAGGACCTTGGGATCAGGACCTGAGCTGAAGGCAGACGCTTAACTGACTGAGCCACCCAGGCGTCCTGAAGATGCAGGATTTCATGAAGTCAATGAAATTAGCACAAAGTTAATGACAAGTAAGAAAAAAATAAATGACAGGACCACAGCTTAAAAAGAGAGTAACTGGACTATTTTTTGAAATGAGAGCATCTGTGAAAATTTATGAAACCACAACTTTTTGCAAGTTTGTATCTTTATAATTGTATTGCAAAATAAACAGAAGGAAAAGATGTGACATCGTGTCATCTTAACAATTTTCTTGGGAAAATTACATTGATCCCCACCTTCCAGAACAACACTTGATTCTTTCTTCCTTCCCTCCAAGAAGCAGTACATAGTTATAATATAACCCAAATTTTGTTAAATGAATAGTTTAAATAAAGTAAGATAAGTTTATTCTCATAATTTAGTTTCATTTTTTCAAAAACAAGCTAAGCATTTTTCAGTAATTACTAGTAAATATCAATTCTTCTTTCAAAGCTAATTGACTTTAAGTGAGCTTTCTCTTGTATCATTTACCACTAAATAACGTGGATCTTCTCTTTTATTATTCTAGTTACTCAAATTTTTATGGGGGAAATAGAGCAATTCTTTTTTCCTACAAAGGCATAGTTGAAGTTAAAAAAAAAAACAAGTTTCAAGGTATTAGATTCTTCAGAATGTAATTTAAGTTTTCTATACATAATAGAGTAATACAGGTAGAAATTTTAGAGAACATCTTCCCAATTTCCTAATTTCACATGCAAGGGGTGGACAGAAGCCCAGTGTAGGAAGTAACTTGCTCAAGATCACACAGTTTCTGGCCATGGCAAGACAGAATTACAAGAACTTCCAAATGCTCTTCCTTCTCTAGGACGTTAATCTTTATTTGATTCCAATATATTATATAGATAAGATATATGTGAATATCAAAACTACATGGGATGGAAACTGTATAGACACACTAAAATGTAAAACACTAGTCAGCAAGCAGTGAAGCACTAAATCGACTTCAAATTTTTATTAAGGTTATCCTTCTGTTAGTGATTGAAGGTATATTAGCTTAGTGGGCCATGCAATAGCTGCAGCCCCACAACTAATGGACTGCCAAGAGATGATTTAATAAAGAGGCCCAGCTGAACAATGGCGTATAAGTAACTCTGACAACCTGAGGCTTTCCTCTGGTCAAACGTTTTATATCTGTAAGTGACTTTCTCTAAAAAAATTACCTGAGAAGATACTCTCAGAAGGTTTCAATGTAATAACAGCAGCCCAAACATTCTTATATAAGTTCAGATTCTCCAAGATCTTAAGATGTGATTAAAAAAAAAAAAGTTTAAAGGTCTTGTCCCCAGATTCTTCCACAGGCACCATTTATAACATGGTTAGGGGTCTAGTTAAACACGACTTCCAGCAACTACAATGTGTATTTCTTTTGGTTGAAGTAAAATAAAGAGATAGAACAACGTTTTAAATGTTGCCATCAATATTGTACTCTAAAATATGAGCAAAGAAATTGGGCAGTGAGGGGGAGGATGAAATAAAAAAAATTATTAAATACACATTTCTATAAAATATTACGTGGACTCCCCATCTTTACAACATGGACTGACATGCCCTGAGAAAACAGAAGTCGTGTAGGGAGAAAACTATCAAATAAGCAAAGATTTTTAAAAATACTAATTCATATGATTGATGAGAGTTCAGGGAAAAGATGCCTCTGCATCCTATATAACCTTGCTGGCAGTGTTGCAGGGAGCAGCAAAACCTTACAAATGTCCACACACAGCCCTTGACCCAGCGATTCCATTAAAAAAAAAAAATCTACGCAAATAATACAGATCCAAGAATGGATTTAGCTAAAAGGATCTTCACATAGCATTATTTTTTAATAGACAAAATTATCTAGGACTGAAATAAAATATTGCAAATCCACACATGAGAAGAATAAAACAGTCTTTAGAAACAGTGTTGTGGAACACTATGGAGACATGATCACGATGTATTGCTAATGGGCAAAATAGGATTACAAAACAGTACGCCTCATATGATCTCATTTTATTAGACATATGTGCAAACAAAAATGTCTGGAAGATACACATAAAAATATCAGTATGATTATGTGACCAGTGGGATTATGGTATTTCTTTGTTTGGTTTACTTACATTTTCCAGATTACTAGGAATACATACTGCTTTTATAAAAAAAAAAATTAAGATATTAAAAAAAATTTAAATGATACAAGAACATAATGTTTCCTAGTCATTCTGTAATATTGTATGTTACTAGGAGATGCCACACACAATGTGCTTTAGGACAGTGAATGGGTAAGCCTTTTCCTTGATAAGCCATTGGTCAAAAATTATGTTTATGTGATAATGTGAACCTAACCCAAAAGAAAAAAGTCACTTCATTGAGAATAAGAGTAATTTTATGTTATTAGAAAAAGCATCCATGACAGCTATTATCAAAATAGTCATTTTAGGGAAATTAAATCACAAATAAACGAAGACATTTATGTGGAATGATTTTAGGTTGCAAGCAAAAATGGATAAAGATTTACATACTTACAGCTGCAATGTCTTAGGTAAAAACAGAGCTTTTGTTTCCTTTAAAAAAGGGTTTGCTATACTCATTTAAAAAAAAATGTATTCCCTTAACAACTCCTTACCATAGCACAGATAAAGTCTGAAGAACTCTGTTCTAGATATAAAGCCAGATTCATGATTCTTTTCTTTAGGATGCTCGCTTCTTGGGAAACAAAGACAGAGCTTTCCATCTGAATTTTCACTTCAAACATATCTTACTAAGAGAACATTTTAAAAGACTTTGAAATTTGTTTCTTAAAAAATTATGCTTATTGAGTCCAATAAAATATTAGGTAGTCAGTATGTGTAACTAATGCACACTGTTTTGTGTATCACATTCATGGTATGACTCATTCAAAACAGGTTTATGAAGTAATTTTTCCTCTTCTAGACACATGTATAAATAAAGAAATTACTTAAAAGTAGAAATAATATCCTTGCATTTAAAACTGTGTTTAGATCACCTTAAAAGGGATTCTTGATTTAAAATGTGTTCCTAATAGCACGGAGGACATTAGGAGAAGGAAGGGAAAAATGAAGAGGGGGAAATCAGAGGGGGAGACAAACCATGAAAGACTATGGACTCGGGGAAGCAGAGGGTTCTAGAGGGGAGGGAGGTGGGGGGATGGGTTAGCCCGGTGATGGATATTAAGGAGGGCACATATTGCATGGAGCACTGGATGTTACACACAAACAATGAATCATGGAACACTACATCAAAAACTAATGATATACTGTATGGTGACTAACATAACATAATTAAAAAAAAAAAAAAAAATGTGTTCCTAGAAAAATTTTAAAATAAAATGAAGCACTAGGGCACCTGGGTGGCTCAGTTGGTTGAGCATCTGACTCTTGATTTCAGCTCAGGTCATGATCTCAGCGTCCTGAGATCCAGCCCTGAGTGGGCCTCCCTGCTCAGCTGGGAGTCTGCTTGTTCCTCTCCCTCTGCCCCTCCCCCTGCTCTCGAGCATGTGTGCATGCGCGCGCTCTCTCAAATAAATACAATCTTTAAAAATAATAATAATAATATACAATGAAGCACAATGTTATTCCAGTAGCCTTTTGAAAAACTATTTTCAGATTCAACATCAAATAATTAATTTGAACACTGCATGCTTCCAATCATTGAGAGATATGACTACTTACACGGTTTTTTAAGACTATAAATCTCAAGTTTGGTATTCTTTATAAATCAGGAAAATATAAGGCATTTGGTTTTCTTCTAACGCTACTCTTTATTTCCATTAATACAGTGAAGTTATCATAGAAAGGCACAACTTAAATCTGAATTGTCTATGCACAAAGTGCTTATTACATAATTATACATAAAACACCCCTTGGCAAGCACATTGTAAGGAAGATTGATGCACAAAAAACAGCTGGATTGAAAGACCTCTGTTGCTACTTCCTTCCCATTTTCTGCAGTTCTTAAAGATTTCTGTTCAACTGAAGTCTTTATCAGACACCAAGTGAGTTAATGTCTACTGGAAAACTCTAAGAATATAAATGAGAAGGATACTCAAACCAGCCCTCCTTCTTTAACCACAATTAGCTTAAATTCTAGATCCCAATTGTGAGCATAGTTTTAAGATTTTTCTAATCTGTCCTTTAACCTGCTTCCCCTCTTCTCTATATTTCCCTCATTTTTCTAATCTTAAAGTTGAAAGAGGTTTACATTTTTTAGAAAAAATATGGATGCTTTTTAAAAATGTATTCCCTTAACTACTCCTTACATCTACTTTCTAATCCCCAACTCACTTAATTAAATTCAGCGTGAATTTAAATTGCAATTAACATCTTTTGAGGGATTACATGTTCTAATCACAATTATGCAGTGAATATTTGAAACACATACATTTTGTTATATTATCTGAAATGCAAATTGGAGTCCAAAAAGATGTTTAATAAAAATGTATAGTACTGAAGACTTTATTATGGAACCTAAGGGACTAGAAATGAGATTAAAAAGAGTAAAAGCAGTGATACAAGTACAAAAACAAATTGCTTCACCTCCAAAACCCTTGGAAATGGCCCCACTTGGCTCCCATTTAACCTAGCTTCATCACAGTTTAAAAACTGCCTTCAAGAAGTGCTATTAACCAAACTGAATTTCATTTTTTCTCCAAGATTAGTAGCTCACAGGGTCTTAAATGTGAGGTGATGTATAAAATTCTACAAGCAGAAGAGATAAAAACTGTTTTTCTGACCCAGGAATTAATAATAAAATGATTTAACTTCTTTTACTTTACTTTTCCTTCAAAATAGCACTTCACAAGCAGAAGGAAAAAAAGTGACATTTATTAAGCATCCTCTATACCAGACAATAGGTGTTATTTCACTTAACTCTTTTTTTTTTTAATGTTGTTTTTTTTTTTTTTTAATTCATGAGAGTCAGAGAGAGAGAGAGAGAGGCAGAGGCAGAGGGAGAAGCAGGCTCCCCGCCTAGCAGGGAGCCCGATGCGGGACTCGATGCCAGGACCCCGGCCGGGATCATGACCTGAGCCGAAGGCAGACGCTTAACCATCTGAGCCACCCAGGCGCCCCTTCACTTAACTCTTAAAATAATCCCATGAGGTAAGTGTTATTCCATTTTACGGATGTGAAAAACAAGCCTCAAGAAGGTAAGTGGTTGAGAGAAATAAGTGAAATGAATCAGTGGTAAAATCAGAACTCTTAAACACATGCTCTTGTAAAAGGACTGTCATATAAATGTGAACCTCAGGAGGAAAGCCTAGGACAAAGCACCTGTCTTCAATTGTCCATTTAACTATAATCCTCTCAAACAGGCTGCTGGGATTTCAGTGGCCCGAGAAGACAACTTCATCTCTGGTATAAGCCTGAATAGAATGCTTCAAGAAGTTTCACTCTTGGGGCTCTCAGAGCTCTTTCTGTAAATCCATGGGTTTGCTGAAAGCCAGGCTGACTTCACTGTCTTTTCACTCAGCGTCTGGTGGTCAGGACAGGCTTTACCATGAATTAAGATCTGGTTTATTAATAAGTTATGCCCTGTTTCCTTCTGGTAACTTTCCTCTTTTTTTTTTAAATTGAAGCATAATTGACATATAACATTATATTAGTTTCAGGTGTACAACATATTAATTCAATATTTGTATACATGGCAAAATAACCACCACATTGAGTCTAATTGCCATCGGTCACCATACAAAGTTACAAAAATGTTTTTTCTTGTGATGAGAACTTTTAAGATCTACTCTCCTAAAAACTGCCAAATAGGCAATACAGTTATTATTGATTATAGTCACCACGCTGTCTGTTACATCTCCATGACTTATTTTCAGTTGACCCTTGAACAACATGGGTTTGAACTGCATGGGTCCACTTACAGGTGGATTTTTTTCAGTGAGTATATGGGAAAATTTTCTGGAGATCTGCAACAATTTAAAAAACTCACAGATGAACTGCATAGCCTAGAAATACTGAAAAAAATTAAGAAAAAGTTGGATATTGTTGTGAGAATACAGTATATAATATGTCTAACATATAAAATATGTGTGAATCAACTATTTGTGTTATCGGTAAGGCTTCCATTCAACAGTAGGCTCTTAGTAAAGTTTCTAGGGAGGCAAAAGTTACACACAGATTTTTGGCTGCACGGGCATCAGTGCCACTAACACCCACATTGTATAAGGGTCAACTGTATTTCATAACTGCAAGTAACTTTCCTATTTGATCTCCAGGGTCCATTTGTACACTAACCAGACTGTTAGCTCCAAGAGTAGGTTTATTTTTAAGGAAACTAATGCAAATTTCGATTCTGCCTTTCATGCCCGTAAACTGTCAGCTTCCTGATAACTATTCACTATTCACACCACTTTCACTACCAAACTTTACTAGTAAAAGAAGAACTAGTTATGCTGGCTCTTACTTTTTACTTTGAGATTGTCATTATGAGACAAGTTACTAAGCTGCCTACCCATCCAGCCTTGAAAAACAGGGTGAAAAAAAAAAGGTTTTTCTCTTATTTATCCATGATCCATCATCCTATATCTATGTGAAATGATTATGCCTAATGAGACACAACCCCCTACACAAGAATAGATTTGGACACAACCCAAAGATTGTGGGGAGGTAGCTGGGAAAGAAAGGCTAGGTTTCAGTATGTATGTAGTTGACCACCTAAAACAGCCATAAGATAATGTAGGCACTGGAGGGCGCTACATTTAGCTTAGGTCTGAATCCAGTTCCACAGAGAGGACCTTGAACAACTTAAACCATATTAAGCCTCTGTTTCCTTGTCTCAAAAATGGGTGTAAAATTAGTATCTACTTGTAAGCATTTGTGAAAATTAAATGAGACTATATAAACCATTAGCATAGTAAGTACTTAATAAGTATTAACTATTTTAACTGTATCATCAATATTATCATATTACTAAGTGGTGAGAACCATTAATCAATGACTTGCCAAATTAGGGACCCAGAAATAGACATAAAATTTCTGGGAAATTTGGAAAAATAGAGACAAATAATCATTTTAAGGTGGGAAGAAGAGGAAGGATGGATATGGGGATGTAAGACAAGCCTTTTAAAAAATGCAGTATTTTTTACAATATAACTCACTGTGATTTTAGAATCATAACCTGTTATGTAGAACTCTTTGTTGATATTTAGAAATTTGTAAGACCCAAGAAAAAAAGTCAACAAAAATATTTTACCATCTTTGGGGGAAAAATCTGAAAGAAGCTGAAAGAAGTCTTGTGGGGGGAAACATTTATAGAGGAGTGGGTCCTAACAATTCTAATTAGGATCGGGGTTTGGAATAAAAGAATCATTCAGGGTGTTTCTAAAGTTTCCTGAAAAGCAAAGGGTGAATGAGAAACACAACTAGAGGGACAACATAGCCACCAGAGAGGCTAATGGCTTCTAGCAGGACAGAAACCAACAACCCCTCTGGGGTTGTTTCTTTTATTCTTTCCTATAAAGCATACCTCAACGCAGTCATCATTTCTCCAAAGCTGGCCTTTTAGAATAACAATGTGGGGAGGGTATAAAGAGGTGTGATGGGTTGGTGGAGGTAGGAAGGTGGTCAGAAGCAGAAGTTACCATTGGTGTCAGAGAGGTTGGAAAGGTAAACTCAGCAGCTTCACAAAGCTGTCAAAGGGCACATGGATAATGCTTCCTTGAGAGCAGTACTAAGTAAAGGTAAGAGAAAACAAGGTACACTGGGATCCACAGACTAAAATCTGAGTAGTATTATACTATTATACTACATTATTATGTGGTCCCAATTATTCAGTCAATGAGCATTTGATGAACTCCTACTGTGTTTAAGGAACTGCGTTGTTTTTTTTTTTCTTTTCCTTTCTTTCTTTCTTTTTTTTTTTTGATACAAAATAAGACTTTTGTCCTTAATACCATTCAACCTATTAGGGACTACTGGATGTGTCAAATCCACAGGTACTTTAAAGAAAACCAGGCATTGGACAAATATTTATTTAAGCCGAACAGACTACATAGATTTTCTTCAAAGTAGACTTCATTTAAAACAGAGTTTATTATTTACTCTGTGATGGACTTCTTTTAATGTACAATGACTGTATTGGGGGAAGATGTAGAACTGTATTCTGACAATAGGCAGTGAAGCAGCCTGCACTGTTGGTTGATAAAAAAGGAAATTAAAAAAAAAAAATAAAGGCACACTCCGTTGACTATTCGTTACCTATCTCATGGTCTTATTGCTTCCTCTAATGCCTTTTCTTCAAAGTCTTAACAATATAACAACTGTTGCTCAAACTTAATGCATTATTTAAAATCCCATTATTAAGGAATGTACTTGACTAGAGCTCCTCTTGAAATATTTCTAGGTATATGTCAGATTCTGAAATTTTACATAGTGAACATATTATATATAGCCACAGATACAAATTAATATGTATATATTCATGTATTCACATATATATTCACTCATATATATATAAATATACACACATATCTACATATGCCCCAAACACACCATATATGTAACCAACTAAATGGGTAATATGAAGACATGTTATAAAAGAACTGCTATAACTACAAAGAATTGCTTAGACAGAACTGGTTCTTTCTCCCTATATTCTGCATATGTACGGTTAAATGCACAATTGCTTTTCGGAAAGGAGCCTCTTTTCTAATATAGCACAAAGTATCTACCTCAAACTTTAACACAAAGTTTTCAACAGAGTATTAAAATGATTAGTGGATCGGGGCACCTAGGTGGCTCAGTCAGTTAAGCATCTGTGCTCGGCTCAGGTCAT
The DNA here is from genome assembly GCF_964656455.1 of Halichoerus grypus. NCBI lineage: Eukaryota > Metazoa > Chordata > Mammalia > Carnivora > Phocidae > Halichoerus > Halichoerus grypus. The sequence goes on from NC_135714.1 coordinate 124,803,996, forward strand.
GATCCCAGGGTCCTGGGATCGAGCCCCACATCAAGCTCTCTGCTCAGTGGGGAGCCTGCTTCTCCCTCTGCCTGCTGCTCTGCCTACTTGTTCTCTCTGTCAGATAAATAAATAAATTTTTAAAAAAAAATAATAAAATAAATAAATAAAATTAGTGGATCATTTTTAAATCATGTGAACTCTTTTCACCAGATATATGGTAACCATCCTATTAGTCTATGGATCCTATACTACACCTAACTTTCTATATTTGCTGACCTTGAGAATCTCCCTGACGTTTCTCCTTTTAAATCTGCAAAGCATCACTTAATGAAGGTTGGTGTGTGGATGTGAAAAGTGCATTGACACTAATTAACAATGACCACCATTTCTCAATTTCTCAATGTGCCAGGCACTGTGCACACATCATCTTTACATACATCTTCTAAGTAAAAAAACACAAGAGATGGTATTTAAAATACTTCCCAACTATATACTGCCATTTTTAACTAATTTAAATAAACAAATGTGTTAGACACAGTTACACATACAGGAATATTTGTAAACTTTTCTAAATTTAGGCATCCACTAAAAGAATTTCCAGAAGTGTCTAGAATATTGGCCAAATAGATTTTCTTTTCCATTCAATTTTCTTTTAGCATTTGAAATATGGCTTATTATAAAACTAATTGTTTAAGAACATATGCTAACATTAACCCTTTAAGTTAAATAATGTCAACCTGAATATTTTTGTCTCAAATTCAGGTTGAAGCTAAGGTCATTCCCATTTGTTGAGGCTTGGTAAAAAAAAAATATATACATATATTGAGGAAAAGACAGAAAATCTTCAAACCACTGAAAAGTATACAGCCATACATATTGAAATAATGGTCTAATAGTTGAAAATTATAATTGCTATAACAGCAATTAAGTATCCTTATTATGGCGAGCATTTATGACTACTCATTCTGTCAGACAAAATTATTTCTATCAATATCTTCTCATTTAAAATTCATATTACACTCATTTTACAGCTGACGTAGGTGAGAGGTAAAGTAATTTATCCAAAATTAGATAACTATTAGTTAGTAGAGCCGGAATTTGTACAGATCTGTGGACATGAAAGACCACACTCTTTTCACTATGATATATGGTGTCAACATTAAACACCTCAGCTGAAAACAAAATGCTACTGCAATTTGAACCACCACTCATTCCAAACTCATAAACCCAAGAAAATACGCTCTACCCCACCCAACCATTTCCTCACCTCCACCCCTGCCCACTCCCAAAACATAGGTTTATGCAATTTTCCAAAGCCTCATCCAAAATAAGGAAAGTAAAAGCGACATCAACACAAAATATAAATCCTTCAGTGCCTTAAAAACAAACAAAAAAAACCACTTTCCTATAAAATACAGTGGGTAAGTGTAGGACAAGTATTAAAGAGTAATAAAAGTGCGAAAAAATGAACTACTGTCAGCACTCCACCTGGGTACCAATGTGTTAGAGCATCTCAGTTGAAAACAAATCAACCTAAGTGCCTGTTTTGTAAAACATTGCCATGTACTTTATGGCAGTGTTGGGAAGGAAAGCAAGCCCGGAAATTTATTAAGAAATGAGTGGTTTTACAGAATGCTATGAGAGAAAAAGAACTTTCTAATAAACTTTCTCTCTATAGAGTGAAATCTTCCTACAGATTTCCTTCCCTCATTTACATATCTGTACAGGCCTATTCTTTTTTTTTTTTCTTCCTCCAAGCCCCTTTGCCCTTCCAATCATGAAGCATATTACTCCACTGTCAGTGCAAAGCAGTTCCTAACAACAGGGAACCCAGCTGGGATAGGAAGAGGGCAGCAGGCTCATGCATTAACATAATAATCCAACTGTGTTCCCATAGGCCCTTAGGGCAGACAGCATATTAGGTAGGCCTCCTGTGCAGACCCCGGTGGAAGCTGCCTGATCACCTGCCTATCAACCTGTGGCAGCTACAGGCGGCTCAATAGCACCAGCTCCTGCCAAGCAGTGGTGCCCAATTACCTTACTACAAAAGACAGAAATCCATTTTTCTATGTCTGTTTAATGTACTCAATGCATTTCCTTATTTACGATTTGAATCTACGTTTCTGCATCGTTTCCAGGGGATTGACTTACTGCCTTTTAACTTCTGAAAGTCTAGCTGTCTAAAGGCCATATTGCTGCAGTAGGCAGGAAATGAGACTGAAAACCAAATTTCAAATACCAAAGCTCAGGCTGGTAAAGCTAACTGCTTGGTCATCAGTTGTCTAAAGCGTTTTTTCCATCAATGCAGAGGACCAGAGGTGTTGGGAAGATCTGAACGGCTGTCATCCCTATTTCCTTAAGGGGACAAAGGTGGGGGAAAATCCTACACCAATGTCTTCTTGAAATGCAGATTTTTTAATTTCTAATCCAAGCATATTCTAAGTTCCCAGAAAGCATAAGCTTTTGTGTACACTGATCCCCTCATGAGGAAAGTGTGTGGATCACTACAATTGGCTGAAAGAATAGAGAATCACAAAAGATACGGCAAAATTATTTTTTAATATTAAGTTATCATTGAAAACTTAAAAAAAAAAAAGCTGGCCCATTTGTATGCTTTTTACTGTTTGCATATATGAACTCCATGTTTTATTTTAATGCTGCTCCGTTCCTGGAGTCTTTGATTTACTCTATGTGTGGTTTTCTTTCCAAGCCACAATACCTATTAAATAAGGAAAAGCCAAAGGGTATATTCCACTAAAGAGATATGTATACATGATACAAGATCATCTTTAATACATCATAAACAGATGTTGGAAATTATAACTCACTTCACTGAATTAAATACAGTGCTCTCGTTCCTTGATAAAATTTCCCCTTACAAAGGTTGCAAAGAAAAGGCATAATTTGATATTTATGGGGAAAAGGTACTTTTTAAAGTATTCCAAATAACGCTATTTAAAAAGAGCATGAGGCTACCAATTTGGCTAGGGAAATATTTTCTACTGATCAAGTGTTTCTTTAAAAAAATGAGTTTCTAGAAATGTTGTATTTTGTTTTGTTTTGTTTTGTTTTTTAATGGCTATTTTAATAAAAAATGAATCCTCCCGTAAAACAGAAGTGCATTTATCTAACATTTCTATGAATTTTAAATGTTAGGAAACTAATACTATTACTAAAGCCAACCAACCTGATATGCTTTATGTGCACTCTAATAATTAAGTAAAAATTAAGTATCCAGGGCCATATCTGCACATGGCACTGATTTTCACTGTCAAGGTTACCTCTGTTACCTTAACATTAACAGTCTGTGCATTACGTTAACAGATGATGGTGACCATTCAGCAACTTGTCAGTTCTCTGGATTACTTCCATATACCAGACAGGGTTTTATTGAATGTAAATGCCCTCATCGTGAACAAATTTGTTTGCTCTTTACCAAACAACCTGGGGAAAATTCAAATAAAAGAGGAAAAAAAAAACCCTAAAATTTTCTTTTCTGTGAGTAAACCCTGAGCTGTTTAATGGTCTCTAAATAATATACTATAATATATTATATGTTCATGGAAGTGAAAATACAAAATACTAAACTCAATAATAAATATTAATGCTTATATATGTGTTAAACAGCAAAATTATACACATCCCCTTCTTTATCTTTTGGGGATTCCAGAGGCTCTTTATTCTTCATAAATTCTTACATTTTGACAAAATGTAATGCATCTTCCATGTCATTAAATACAGAAACTTGATTTTTGATTAAAAAACAATCAACCACAGCTATGTAGTGAAAGGATAAATGGTAGTCTAGACTTTACCATTTTAATTCCTTCAAGGGGCGGGCTTCCACTCCAGGGTAAACAAAAGAAAAGCATTTATATAAAATAGAAATCTAGCTATTCCATTAGTAAGAACTTGATTTTCACTTAAATAGTTTGTACAGGTTTGTACAGCTACAATAATTTAGCCTCTGAGGGACAGCAGAGAAGGAAATAAGGCACGGAACTGTAGTATCATTTCTAGCATGAGCAATTCAATTTGAGATGCGGTTAAAATAAAAAAAAAACTATAAACATAAATGGAGGAAAGTGTTATTTTAAATTTAAGTGGGAATATACAGAGGTAGAAAATGATTTGAAAGAATCCACAGTTACGTTTAAGTATGATAAACCAATTTTTAAGTCTTCCCCATGCCCTCCCCACAGCAGTTTTTTTTTAGGCTGTATGTTCCTGTTTGAAATACCCCACATCTTCATTTTGATTCCACTAGAGCATTCCCTACCCTCCAGAGAATTACCTAGAAAGGACCATCTTCTCCCTATGGAAAACTATTCGATTCTTAAGGACTTTAGTTACCCAGTTCAATCTGGTCATGTAGATATGGCTTCAGAGATGGTTTGCAGCTAGTATATTTTGACATTTCTGCCAAGGATAAGATTAAGTATGAAACAGCAAAATTACACGTGAAAATAGATGCCATTTTACTTTGTTTCTTCCTGAATAGCCCTTCAGCTGTTGAGACACATACATTTTTCCCCAGGCAAAATCCCCAGGCTAAAATAACTAAGCCTCATATCTTTAGGAAACCCAGCTTCCCAAACATATTCTGAGGTATCTGATTATCTATCGGCTGTCGTTTCATTCCATATTTAATCATGTAAATCTTACTTGAAAAAGGAAAAATACTCCACTGAAAACATTTCTTTCCTGTCAACTGCTCATACTGGATACAATCAATGACAACACTTAATTTTCTGTTCCTTCTTTTTAAAATGTTGTTCTTTGTTTTAGCAATAGAGTGAAAAGTCACAAGGATTCCAGAACTAATCATTTTTGTACTCAAAACATAACTTTCCCACCAAAAGTGCTCTCTCGAGCAGAAGGCTACCCCTCATTTGCCACTGGGGAAAGGACCCTCCCATCTGCTAAGATCTAATCCTATCACTTTGCAGCCTCAAGAGTATCAGGCAACTTTGAATCAAAGACCACCATTTTAAACAGTGATAGGTGTTCTGAGGGCTATTCCTCCAAACCTCAGGCGAGGAAAAGTGTTACTTTAGAAGTAAAGAAATTTAGGAAACAAGTAAAAAAGGTAAATAAGTAAGTAGCTCTTAAGATCTTTCACACCATTGTTGATTAAAAAGAAATGTTTAAGACTGTACACTTAACCCCAAAGCTTTTAAAATTAAGAGAAATTAAAATGCATATTGAATCATCACATTCTAACAAAGCCAACTTGATTTATATCGCAAGCATTTTTATTTAGCACATAACTCTATCACAAAAAAGTTTATAGATTATTACCTCAATACCCGCTCAAGTACGAAATCATTACACATTAAGTTATTAAAAGAATTTTAAAAAGAGAGCTTAATTGCCTGTTCTTACAATTTAGCTCTTATTTCAAATCAGAACCCATCCTGGAAAGCTATAGACAGAACGCTGAAACAGAATTAAGAACTAAAAGATGAAGAACAGAGAAACAAATATGACAGGGTAGAGGAGTAGGTAATATACAAAGAAATCTATGAATGAGGAAGATAGAGGGAATAAATAAAAAGCAGGAACTAGAAAACTAACACTCTTTACCTCCTTAAATTTGAGAATGCTTATTTTTTTAAAGCACAATTAAGCACTTCTCTGTACACAGTGTTGTGGGAGAGATGCCCCAAGAGATGATACTCAGAGTAATGGTCCATAAGGTAAATGGGAGGAGAGAGAGAATGGTGGGGGTGGGGGAGAGCACCAATAGCCAATGAAGCAATTCAAGATGAACACATTAACAGGTGAGTCACCAGCAACACTGGCAACTTCTGAAAGATTAAAAAAAAAAAAAAAAGGAGTTACCTTTTGGTCTTCTCCTTAGCAAATCCCTATTTTAAATGTGTGTATATACACAAGCATGTGTGTCTTGGGGGTGAGGGGAGAGGGGAGGAAGTGAGGAGTTCCTTGAAAGGAGGAAATAATGGAATGCTCCTTCTACCACTGGACCTTAGTCCTGGAACTAGGACGCTCATTCCTTCAGATCAAATCCTGCTATATAACCAACTCCAAGGAACTGACAAAAATATTGTGATACTGGGAAGTGTTTTGTTATTCTGAATACTACTTGTTTAAAGTAAGCCATTAACTGGAGCTTAGAAATATTTATGGCAGAGTGGTCATAACTGACTCAACTTGCACTCAAAATAGGAAAACAGATAACCAGACTCTTGGGTGATGGTAAATGGTATTGTTGACAATGGGGTAGCCAGTAAGAGAAACGCAGGTGTAAAGAACAAAAACACCGATCATTTGTCACTGAAGTAACACAAATTCAGCTCTTAAAAAAAAAAAAAAATACAGTTGCCTCTCCAGTTCTTTGTACAAGAAGCCAATTTTATTCTTGCTTCAATACTTAAATCTAGAAGCAAAGAGATAAATCAATTAATCCTTACAAACTGCTCCCAGGAGCTTCATTTTCCTCAAGGAGTTAAAAGAAGCCTTGACCACCACACAAAAAATATGAAATCTCTGCCTTATATTGCTAACACGTATCTCCAATTAAGTTTAAAGACATTTTTACAGCTTTTATGCCAAGTTTATATTACTAGATGTTAAAGAATGTGTTGTAGCACTTAAAAGTGCTAAAGCTGGCTCTTGATAACAATGGTTTATGATTATATCTCAAGGAAAGCAGGAATGAGGCTTTTACACAATTTTTTTGTTACATGATGATGTTGAACAGAAACAAAAACAAGTGGCAAGGCCAACCAAAATCTTTTGTTCTCTCTTTTGATACTCTCATCTGGAGGCTAACATATCAAAAGTTATAATTAAATTTTTACCTATCCCTTGGATTAAATTCAGCTAAAAGCTTTTAGAGGCTTTCAGATTAAAACAAACTCAAAACAGCACATGTATTCACATTTTCCAAATCTGTCTATGTCTCCACAATATAAAATTGTATCTATAAAGCAAACAGGTAAAGGATACCAAGAATTTTTAATTAGCATTTCATTATAATACCAATGTGAAAAGAAAGAGGTCAACTATTAATAAGGTACAGATTTCCCACCACTGGGATTTATTCTGAATTCATTTTAAGACCAGGAAGCTGTGATCTAAAAATCCCCACTCTAAAGCAGTTAAAAGTTGAAATAATTGTACTTCTAAAGTAAGGATTGGGGCTTTAAAAACAGCTCTTCATACATTAAACCATGTAGTTCCTGACTATTACTTTGTAATTTTGACTTAGAATCCTAATGCCCACTTATTTCATGATAAATGATTATACACTGGATAGCACATCTATTTTGGATAAGAACAGTGCTTAGAGATTTCAATCAAGCACATGGGTTCCTTTTCATTTCTCTTTTTTGGTATGTATACTTCTCAAAACCACACAAAAGAAAACATATCGAAAAAGAAATAAACTCACTAAAATTTAAGGTTACTCCAACAAAAGGGTTAATTAGAGAAACAAATTTTCTCAGACTGCTAATAATGGGAATGACACATATTATGTGCCCATAAGTAATTCTCAGGTATCTTTGATCTTCAGCCCCACGTGGTTTCTATTGCCTACCGTAGCCTGGCCTCTGGGACTCTTTCAGAACCAGACATCTGGCTACTTTGTTGTTTTAGACTAATCTCCTCCCAGGAGAGCTCAAGAAATGACACCAGGCAAGGAGGGTCCTGGCAAGGGAAAAAACATTACGGTATTAGCAGATTTTTTTTCTGAGTGGACGAGAGTATCAAAATTGTCTTCAAATTTCTACAGGGGTCTTAGAAGCTCTTCTGTGCTGTGCTTTAACTCTGGCATAATTTTAATAGGATATAAATATTATATCTATAAGGCCCATCAATTATCTTTAAGAACCCACTGAAAGTGAATCATAGAATCTTACAACGTGTGGGAGAAAGTTGTGGGGAAAAATACAAATCAGATTAATTCCTCACCCATCTGTTAGGGTTGGGTGATGACTGATAAAACAAAGATTTTAATTGTCAGCTGAAGGGTTACACCAAAATTGTGGGATAATGTCTAAGATTTGCAAATACAGTTGCATACCTCCCATTAGGCCAACTCCCTATCATATTTCTTCTTCTAACTGGGATTTTTTGAAAGAATCTAAGTCACCAATCTACCAGAAGGGTTTTACTGAAGTGTACTTCTGTAAAGTGTCTCTGAGGAAACCAAGAAGGAGCAAGAAGTGATTTAAAAAAAAAAAAATTAAGTCAAGGACAAATGTTATTTTTGAAGCAACAAAGATCATCAATACTTTCCCCAAGGCAACAAATAATCATCAACATCTTAATTCCTTTTTAGGAATTATTGTTCAATCCTAAAAATCCATACATTTTGAGAAAGAAAAATTTACCATTTGTTACACAAATAAGCCACGTGGGATAACTGCTTAATCTGTGAACTTTAATATTTTATCCTAAAATCACATTTTACCTATTTCTAATATATTCAGATAATGTATGAAATCAAATGGTACACTATAATATGACATTTATGCTCTTATACAGGATGACCAGGAACTCACCATATTAGCTAAAATACCTACTGCATTTATCTCATATGTCATATCTGTTAAAATAAATTCCTTGTTTTATGTTTCAATTGTCTTTATAATTTTAAAAACACCAAACTATATAGTGACTTCTACCTTGGGCTGTATTTCATAAATTAATGATTCCAATACCCTATTTTATCATAACACCATTTACTCTGTTAATATCCATTATAATTACCACTACAGATGAAAATTCTAAGATGAATGTAAAAAAGACAATTTAAACAATAATAAGTCACTTATGATTAAATAATTCCCCAAGCAAAGCAAAAGACTTATATTAGTGTGGAATAAGCAAGTCACAAAAAGACAAATAATGTATGATTCCACTTATATGAGGTTTCTAGAGTAGTCACATTCATGGATACAGAAAATGAGAAAGTTGTTTGCCACTGGGAAGAGGGAGGAATGGAGAGTTATTATCTAAAGAGTATGGATTTTTATTTTGGGAAGATGACAAAGTTCTGGAGATGGATGGTGGGGATGATTATACAACAGTGTAAGTTAAGTATATTTAATGCCAATAAACTGTATCCTTAAAAATAGTTAAAATAGTAAATTTTATGTTAGGTGTATTCACCATGATTTTTAAAAATTACATTAGATACAAAATAATATGAAAAGTCAAAGATAATGAAAATTAGAGCTCTTTTATTTTGAATATCTGTCCTTAACCAAAGATGCATAAATTTTATGAGAAGCATTACGAATCACACTTTAATATATATATTCTTATCATCATCATTCAAGAAACAACAAGAACAAAAAAGCACAAAATCAGTCTCAGAACACATTAGCTAAAAGGATTCCAGAAAGAATATTTCCAACAATTCCCCTAAACGTCCAGAGTTTTGTACTTAGCATTAGGAAATACTGCTGCTAAATAACAAAACTATTACTCAGTATTAATCTGCATTTCCAAAGGAATCAAAAGAGGTAGAAAATTCAAGACAACCAATGAGATATTTTTTATAATACTGCATACTATTACATTATAATGGACCCAGGAATGACTTCAGCTCTTCAAGTGGCTTCTAAATATCATATTATTTTGAATTATATTCAGTGTATTTCCAGTATTAAGTATACTTTATTACACCCTATTATTTGAAAATTATATATTTTACATTAATTATAATAAAAAGTTTAGTTGCATACAAAAAACTACTCCAAATAATAGTGCTTACACAAGAGAAGTATGCTCTGCTCTTTCATGTAAAAGAAGTCCGGGGGTAGGCAATCCAGGTATAGCAGCCCCATAGTCAAAAGGACCCAGAATCCTATTCTTGCTGCTCCACTATCATTAGCAGGCTGTCTCTCAATCTAAGACCGCTCTTCAAACTCTAGCCATCAAAGCAACATTCCAGTAAGCAAAGAGAAGAAAGAAAATGAAGGTTACACCACCCACTTTTAAGGAGATATCTTGAATGTGATATGCAATACTTCCATTTACATTTCACTGGCCAGAATTTAGTTACATGGTCATCAGAACACCAGAAATTCTAGTAAATACAGTACTCAGCTGGATGCAATGTGCCCAGCCGGAAAATGGGGTTCTATTCTAAAGATGAAGGGAAAACAGACATTAGAAAATGACCAGAGGTGTTTGATACATATATTAACTAGAATATTCAGTTAAATACAACTACTATTGTAGGTAAATAAACAGGTTTTCTTTAAAGAGAAAAAAATTCATTACTATTATTGGTATCTAATTAGTGTAATTTATATAAAAGAATGGGAGTTGTTAAAAAATCACCATGATGAAAATAAGAAATTTAAAACTGGGTCATTTTGAGGTGCCTGGCTGGCTCAGTAGGAAGAGCATGCAACTCTTGATTTGGAATCGTGAGTTTGAGTCCCACACTGGGTGTGGAGTCTATTTTAAAATGAATAAATAAAATAAAATTGGGTCAATTTGAGAAAATAATATCCAATTAAAGAGACAGACAAAAGGAATCAATTCCTTTCCTTGCAACACAGTGAATTTCCTTTATTTCTTTAAGTATGAATTGAGCACTTACTAAATAAATGAATTGGGCAGATTCTCCCAATGAGTTAATATTTGGTGTTGGCTTAGACTGAGTCAATTCAGAAACAGAATATAACTTAGGTATGGACTGAAGTCAATGATTTTCCATCATCCCACCCCCATCCTTTGCCACTACTGGTGAGGGGGGATGTCAGAAAAGAAGTAAAAGAGTGAAAATCAGGATAACCAAACCAATTTTCTATTAGACCCTAACACCTGGACCAAATGTAGAATTATTTCTACAGAATCATACAAGAGGGAGTTTAAGGAGATTATATGATTTGACTCCAACTAGAGATTTTAGAGAGTTACAGTTAGAGCTCAAGTTCCTCTCAGTTGGCCATCTATCTCCTTGACTTCTGCAATAGCCAAATAAAGCTGCATTGATTTATTCTGAGAAGGCTTAGGAAGCAGCACTTTATAAAGAGTAGGTAGCTGCCTAGAAGGGTACATGACAGCAGCAGGCTTTGGGATAGGTCTTGTGGTCACAGCAAAACAGTCACACATTAGTCACACATTCCAAAGGAAGCTTCCTAACATCTTAGTGCCGAGGGCAGAATGCCTCATGGATCCCGTGGACCCTGCAAACGCCTGCTATACACAGAGCCAGTGTGGAAGGTAATCCCCTGTCCATTGCCAGAGCAGATGTATCAACCCAACAGCTTCTAGAAGAGATAGTGCTATGGAAGTACATGTCTTTGTCATTATAAGGCCAGGTTCAGGATGTGGAAACCTGAGATGTCCCACTCTAGGCTGAAATGGAGTTATGCCCCGAGGAAGAGACCACACAATGACGAGGTGATGCTGAGGACAGTGACAATAACAAAGGTGCCAGAGGACGATGCAGAGACCTACTAATGAGTCCAGCTTGGTTAAGACCAGTTAGTAGAGGAACTAAAATTCATCAGAAGAAAAGAGGGAGAGACAATGATGAAAGATAAACAAGAACAGGACAGGAATGAGAAAGGGAAAAGTTGAAAAGATAAAGACACAGATTTTAAAAATACAAAAACAAAAATGAAGAAGCTTTAAAAAAATTAAGTAGACTATCATAGTATTCTCTCTTCTCTCTTCCCAGCCTTTTGAGGCAAAAATAATAATAATAATAATAAGTGAAGCAATTTAAGCAAGGAAGGAAAGAAAATACTAAATGTTTTTTCAAGTATCATGATAAAATTATAGTTTTCTAAACCAAGGTGGAAAATATCACATTTAACTCCTAACCCCCAGAGTAGTAACAGAACATTCAATAAGACAATCCAATACTTAACTCAATTAATTATATCAATTAGACTTTCTAATCAACAAATTTTTAAAAAGCCAATCATCTAATAGCAGTAACGTAAGAGCAAAATAACTATAATGTTTTGTAATTTGCAAAGCATGTTCACATATGTTAATTTAATCATTTAACCAGTTAACACTAAACAACATGTACCTATTGCCAGGAAATATTTTCTATAACCTAATCAATAGCACGGATTTAGGGAGGAAAGTGGGTATATACTAATAGGGTTTCTAACACTGAAGTTAATTTTTTATCTTTATTTAAATAATGTTTAAAGAAAAAACATCTACATGTGTCTTACAGTTTCAGATACTAGCTAGAAAGGGAAATATCTGTGGCTGTGTTCTGGGTGGGACTGGCTTCCTGGCGGTGGAGTTTGGGTCTATGGTACCAAAACAAATTTGAAAGCCCTCTTGCGTTTGAGGTATGGAAGGAAATCTCAGACTCCGTTACACCTTCTCATCGGCAGGGAATGGAAACTGCTGAGATGAATCTAAAGACTCTCTCTCTGAGTAGGGCAGTGGTGATCTTTTCTTTTAACTCCATGACCGGCATGATGCATCAGGTTTGGCCTACCTGTGTCACAGACCCACCCGTACCATATTTACTGTGCCCCTGACATATGCCAAATACTGCACTACACACTATACAACTGTAAATAAGATATATGCATTCCTTGCCATCAAATGGAAGAAGCTCCAGCGAGATACAGAGGCCTTGGCTGAGCTACATGTGCCGTGATGGGGTAAGTACCACAGGGCCCTGGCAGAGAGATGGGAGAGCTTCCCGAAGGGAGACTTGCAGTCAGGCAGAAAAAGCAATGCCTACACAACTTCGGAGGGATCATTTTTCATCCAACTACTGGTTTTTTGGTCTACTCATAGGTCAACCTTTATTTTTCTGACCTAAGTAGTTGGGGCACAAAACCGTGTATAGAGGGAGAGCTTTCAGTGCACCGATCCTAGCTCCAGTGTTAACTGAGGGGCCGGCCAAGAAGGGAAGGACAGGAACACAGGCATTGGACGCCGAGTGCTCCGTTTACAATCACTCCCAGCTCTGCTTCTGCAATACGTAATGCTGGACAAGTTTCTTATCTCTTTTTGTGTCAGTTTTCTCCTCTATAAAATGGGGATAACAATAGTATCTAATTCAAAAGGCTGTTAAAAGGATTAAAGGAATTGATGCATGCAAAGCCCCGAGAACAAGGGCTGACACATACCACGTGCTCTCACACGGATTGCCCGCAGTAACAGTGCTTTCCGGATGGTGCGTTGCTGTAGTTCTGAATCATTCTACCATCCTGCTGTGCCCTTTTTTATCCCTCCAGGTCAGAGATTAGGGAAGTGCAGAAAAATGCTAGCATTTCTTCACACCCCTAAAAGACTTTGTAAAAATCTGCGGTTAGGCTCCTTCCAACCAGTGAAAGGCTCCTTTATTTAGCAAACAAGCTTCTAACTCAATTAACTTCTTTCCTCTTTCTTGATTGATAGTCAATTTGTAATGAATTGGGCCTATAGTCCTAAAACTTCATCAACCATAGGCCAACTGTTTCTTAAAGTAGGCTCTTTTCCTAACCCTTGGAAGTATTTCAAACACAATTTGAAAATGAAAATTTTTTAAAGAGAACTACATAATTCCTCCAACAAAAATTCTATCTTTGCTTATCTACAAAAAGATGATGATATCCCAACAGAATTCTTTATAGACTACTTGAGCATAGTAGTCCGTTTTAATTTTAATACCAGCTCTCATTTTTCATATGAAAATGTGACTATGCACCCCACCTTTTTTTTAAGATTTTTTTTTTTTTTTACTTATTTATTCATGAGAGACACAGAGAGAGAGAGGCAGAGGCAGAGGGAGAAGCAGACTCCCCGCTGAGCAGGGAGCCCGACGCAGGACCCAGGACCCCAGGATCATGACCTGAGCCAAAGGTAGATGCTTAACCGACTGAGCCACCCAAGTGCCCCTGTCCCCCACCTTTTTAACGGTAAGTGTGCAAACACACAGCAGAATAGCTGGTAATTAAAACTACTGAGGAACTGGAAACATCACACCTTGGAGAAACAAAAAGAATAAATGCATCCAACAAAGGCAGAGCACAAATGTAATGAGTATTTACGGTGGCTTATTTTGATAGGGACTTAATGTAAACTCAAATGAAAATTAAGGCATATTATTCCCTGTTGTCCCTGAGAAGGAGAGCCACAAAATTGAAAAGTGTTTTTCGTAGGCTAACTCAATATGCATTTTAAAGATATGAGTACATATAAATATATAAATATGCTTTACCTCATACAGTTAATTTCTCAGACTGTTTTTCAGAACTAAACTATCATGGTACTATTTGAGAAAGTGTACCATTTTCAAAACAGTGTGAACTTAATGTAATTGTAATTAGACTGGAACTTTGTAATAACACTGTCTTAGAGTGAATGTGCGAGGATCATTAAATAAGCAACACTACAGAGCATCAACTGAAAACTTCCCACAATAAGCTCTCTTAACAAAATTTAAAATGTACTTACATTAATGAGAAAATATGTCTAATCTAGGCAGAATATTGTTCAAGTCTATCCCACTTTGTTCTAGCAGTGTAAGTATATAAAAATATCCTTGAAGGGGAGATTGAGAACACAAACTTATGGAAATTACTGTCAGGTAAGTGACTTCATCGTTGTTCTGAACAACTCTGTTGGGACCATTATATGACTCTGATGAAACTGGAGTCATTCTCTAGCTTCTCCAAATCCTCCTTTGCCATTGTTATTATGGATACCCTTGTACAGCATTAAAAGGATCAAAGAAAAGCAGTTCCTGAAAAGAAAATTCAAAAATTGATTGGAGAGCTAAATACAAGCAAAAATATCTAATAAAGGGTAAGTGTCATGACAGAGGCACAAAAAAGCACCATGGAAGGCAGGAAAGATTAGTTCTGCCTGAGCATCTGTAAAGCCTTCTGGTAAAGGAAGTGGTATTTGACTTAGGCCTTGACCGATAAGCAGGACTTCGAATGGTAGACATGGGGGATGAAGAGGTCTGTACTGCAGGAGCAGACTGCTCAAATGAGCTGACCACAAATAGCAGAAGAATTGATCAGGAACACAAAGTTCCCAAAGTGGTATGAGAGCCAACACCAAAGGAGCCATCTACAAATGACAGATGGCCAGGAACCCCCCTGCAAATAGATCAAAGGCCAATAAGTTTGTCTAGAGGATCAGAAGAGCTGATTCAAGAGGAAATATGGATGGTAGGTTTCCACTACAGTTTAGGAAAGTATTTTTCAAACTGTAGTTCACAAAATCAATTTAGTGAATACTGCTTGGCATTTTCTTTCTAAAATGGAAGAGAGGAAAGGAAAAGGAAGGGAAGGAAAAAGGAAAGGAGAAAGGTGGAGGGTGGGGGAAGAAGAGGAGAAGAGAGAGTGAATTACACATCAGAGTTACTATACTTTGGGAACTTTACAATTTCTATCTGTGGGTTGTGTTTAAAATGAAAATCACTCATTTAGAGGGCCTTGCAAATCCAATATCTCGTCATTTGATTAGAATGCAGCTCATTCCCACTCAATATATTCAGACCATTAGTTTGGATCCAAGTGTTCTTGGTCATGAACAATCTGCTTGAAAAATCTTCTTGCACTAAGCAGGATGTTCTCATTAGGTACTTAGGAGACACAATCTGATGTCTTCATAATGCAAGTAAAGTTTAAAAGGATCATTTTCAAAGTCTGTAGCAATGCAGTAAAGATTAAGCTCGATTCCTTTAGTCCGATAGATGCTGAGTACCTTCAAATGAAAGATACATGTATAATATAATCCTTTTTTAGGAAGCATATAATCTCATAGGGGAAGTTAAGTTGAGAAAACATAAAGATCTAGAATTAATGCAATAAAGTCGGTCATATTTCACCAAGAAGCAAACAGCTTCCCATATCCTCTTAGCATAAACACGGACAATAAATTGATGGTTGCCAGAAAGGAGGGTGATAGGATAGGCAAAATGAGTGAAGGGGTGTGGGAGGTATAGGCTTCCAGTCATGGAATGAATAAGTAACAGGGATGAAAGGAACAGAACAGAGAATACAGTCAATGGTATCGTAATAATGTTGTATGATGACAGATGGTAGCTGTGCTTGTGGTGAGCATAGCATAACATATATATTTGTCAAATCACTATGTTGTGTAGCTGAAACTAATGTAACATTGTGTGTCAACTACACTTCAATTTAAAAATAGATAAATAAATCAAATACACATGTCCTTTTATTTTTTTTCCCCCAAAGTATTTTCATCTAAAACAACCCTGTTGGGGCGCCTGGCTGGCTCAGTCAGTGAAGCGTGCGACTCTTGATCTCAGGGTTGTAGGTTCCAGCCCCATGTTGGGTATAGAGATTATTTAAAAATAAAATCCTTAAATAAATAAATAAATAAATAAAAATTAGAAAGAAAAAATAAATAAATAAAAATTAGGAAGAAAAAAATCAATAAATAAAAATTAAAAAGAAAATAAAACAACCCTATCTCCTGAAACTAATATTACACTGCATGTTAACTGACTGGAATTTAAATTAAAACTTGGAGATAAATAAATAAATAAATAAATCAGCCCTGTCTACACACAATTAAAAAGCTAAAAAAGAGAATACCCAAGACCACAGAGCTAGTTAGGGAAGAACCTAAGTATTCTCACATCCAATTTATTGATACTTCCGTAACTCCATGGCTCAAGACATTACTGAGAGTAAGTCTCCTATTTCCAGTAGTAACAACTTTATAAAGATATACAAATACATGAGTAACTGGCATACAGTCAATGCACAGATAAGCCACAGAACCTAAAAAAGGTACATGCCCAGAATTTGAAAATAAAGGTAAAAACAATCAAATTCTCTATAATCAGATACAACAAATATGAATATTAATCAAATTAGATTAGCTAAGAAAAAAGCTGTAAATGTGTTGTTTAAACTAGTGTCTCCTCAAGATCACTAATGAACCCAGGGTACTTCCCTAAAAAGGAAGTTTGTATATAAAACGTAATTAACTGAAATAAACTAAATACTGAAAATGTTTTATGTGGGTCCTAATATATGCAGACATTCTGATATTGAAAAAGAATTAGATAACAAATTTTCAGTGTTTACATAGAAATGTTCAAGGGAGACATGGTAACCTGATTGTTTTTGTGGTCGGTTGGTTTGTTGGCTGGAATGCAACCAGGGTGGTTTTCCAGGCTTTACAGTTTAGAGGAAACATCCTGCAAATCTGTTCAATCCCCTTTCTCTGGTTCTAAATTCCCAAAGCAACCTTTCTACTACTATGTTTCCCCATGCCCTTTCTTTCCCAGAAGGTAATCTTGAATATCTGAATAATATTCCAGGTTATGGTAAGAAATATTTATACAAAAATACTGAAGACCTATAATATAGACTAATACAAACTAATAAACTGGGATTATCCAGCTTATTAAATTTATTTAAACACTAGCCATCTTATATTACAATTTATTATTTATGCTTTATGTCACTTCCTGAACTGAAAACTCTATGAAGGGACCACATGTAGCAAGCTACAGCCAGCACTCAACACGTATTTTCGAATAACTGAATGGAGTAACTGAGTACACTCAGAAGATCAAGTTCTTGAGAAAGCAATGATAACTAGGTGATTTCATCAACGACAAATCTCTACAAAGATGATGCTGATGCTTGCTTGATATGTTCCTGAGCAATTTATAGGTACTTCTGCATACGATTTCATGAGATCCTTATAAGCCACCGATGAACTAGGGATGCAAATACTACTGCTCCTCGGATGAGGAAACCAAGGCTCAGAGAGGTCCAGGGCTTACCTGGTGACCACTCAGACCACTAGGTGAGTAATGGTAAAACCGGGAATCAAACACCTGCTTTGATTCCTTGGCAAATGCATCCCTTGCTAAAGGTCAGATGGCCTAGCAGCACAGGTGGTGATGTTACGTCACAGCCTGTTAGTTAGGCTGGCGTTGTTTAAATACTTCTCACCTACAATCAGGACTGGTCCTTATGGCTGAGGCAGAGATAGACTGAAAGGTGGGGGTCAAAAGACTTCAGCTACAGAGAGAAGGGCCCAGAAATGGGAATATGGCAATGCTAAACAAGGTGTTTGAAGATCAGGTGCCTGGGGGCGCCTGGGTGGCTCAGATGGTTAAGCCTCTGCCTTCGGCTCAGGTCACGATCCCAGGGTCCTGGGATCAAGTCCCGCATCGGGCTCCCTGCTACGCGGGGAGCCTGCTTCTCCCTCTGCCGCTGCCTCTCTCTATCTCTCTCTCTGACTCTCATGAATAAATAAAAAAAAACATTAAAAAAAAAAAAATGAAGATCAGGTGCCTGGAAGACATTTCCATTGGGATGGAAAAGGAGCCAGACAAGAAGAAAAGGAATGATCAGAGATAGGAGGGAGAGAATTAATTGAGAAGAGTGTCAGGGAAGCAAAAGGATGCAAGAGGCAAGTAGGCATGGTGTCAAAGGCTACAGTTAAGTCAAGGAGGATGGAAACTGAGAATGAGCCACTAAATTCAGTGAACACAGATCACTGCCAACCATGAAGGGACCCTTTTGGTTAGAGTGGTAGAAATGGAAGACAACTTGAGAGGAATTAGGGGGTTAAATGAGAGTATTCTAAGTTACACACAGAATTCTTGAGAAATCTAGGTATGTTTCAAACAAGTTTTATTGCAGCTTAAAACAAACACAGGCAACTCTTTGTAGGGCTTCTAAGAATGCTAACCCTACCCAGAAGATGAGACTAATGTTAAAAGGTAGATACGGAAGAAGGGTAGGGACGTGCAATTTCTCACCACCGCTGCTATTCTGTTCTTCCATCTGTCAGAGAGGAAGAACGGTTACCATTTCCCAGAGAGCACAGGAGCCTGCAGGAAAATAAGTGCCCATAAGCCAGCTAGCAAGAGGGCTCAACACTGACAGCCTTTTTCAGATACGAGATTTCTCCAGGAGGCCATTAAACTTCCACTGCAAGCAAACGCAGTAACAGACCCCATTTAACAGAAGAGAAAGGCAAGGCACAGAAAAGCCGAGTGATTGCTGAAGCTGAGACAGTGACTGACAGGTCAGATTTCCTTCTCACTTTAAGTCTGCTCTCTGCTGATCAGATCTACTCTAAATGCCTTTATAAATGTTTCAATGAATCTTATCTTCATGCATTGGATTAGCAAGATCAACTCCCCACTGATAATGCAAAATAACCCTGAAATGTTTCATGCCTGACTGATAAGCCAGAAATTGAACTTTCTGTCTCCATTTGGACTGTGATGATCTTGATCTTTCACCTCTAGCAAAAATCTTCTCATAGCTATAATTTTAAAGTTAGTAATGAGTGCTTCATTTGCTTTCCAAGCAGATAGAAAACCTTTTTTAAATACACTCAGACTGTCATGACCTTCGTCTATGACTTAAAGAGTTCACCACACGTAATAATTTTCTTTGCTCAGGAGACATTCTTAAATTTTCTTTGAAGAGATTTGGGCAATAGCCCCATTGATGAAAATTAAACACACACACACACACACACACACACACACACCCCTCTTAACTTAATTACCTTTCTGCTATACCTGAAATCAAAACTTTTCTTTGAAATGTATTTGGAATTCTACATGACTAGCAAAGGGTTCTAAAATCCCTCAGCCTGCTAATTAAAATATAATAAAAATGCCAACTAAATATGTTTACATTAAAAGAAGCACACCATCTGAACCCAAGACTCGGCAAGGGAACAGCCTATTGCCTACAAGAAGGAAACATGGTCCAGATTCCTAAGCTGAAGTTCTGGCTGTCCTATGTGGGGCTCAACTCACTTGGGTGCATTTTAGGTTTTTTCTACACTAAAAAAGGAAAATAATAATTTGATAAAAATGGGCCAATAAAAAGCCATTTTATCTGTTTAACCTATTTTTGTGAGGTTTATAACATGAAATAGAGGTTTTGAATAGTGTAATATCACACTCACTGTAGGCTTTTGAAGGCAGGTCTCATTTTCCTTTTTATTCCCTGTGGTAGAAGACAGTGTCTACATAAGGTGGGAGCTTAACTTCTGGTTGAGTATTACATTAATTTCTAAAGCTAGATGGCGAGCGAACACAACAGTGTTTATTATGCTTTAAGCTGTATATATATATGTTTTACACACCTTTTGTAGATATAATTCATAATTTTTAAAAGGAGAATCCCAAGGATCATCCGCCACACATTCTATCTAATTCAATAGATCTAAGGTGGAGATAAGGATTTTTTTTTTTCCCCTAATCACCCACCCATAATGCTGGTATGGGTGATCCAATGGGATTCACCTTGAGAAACAAAAAATAAACAAACCAACATAAATTCCATGCACGTAATCAGTACACCGCTTTTAGTGGTGGAGCTGCCTTATTTTCATAGTTCAAACTACCAGGCTTGGCTTTAAACACAGATAAAATAGAGGTTTTTTGTGTGTGTGTGTTTTGTTTTGTTTTGTTTTTGACAGAGAGAGACACAGCGAGAGAGGGAACACAAACGGGGGAGAGGGAGAGAGAGAAGCAGGCTTCCTGCCGAGCAGAGAGCCCGATGCGGGGCTCGATCCCAGGACCCTGGGATCATGACCTGAGCCCAAGGCAGATGCTTAACGACTGAGCCACCCAGGCGCCCCAAGATAAAATAGAGTTTAGCATAAAACACTCTCAGACCTGATTGGAAACTCCTTCCTACCTTGCCCTGATTTTTATTTATTATGATTCTTAATGCTTGTTTTAAATTTTTTCCTTCAGATATTTGAAGGCAGAAAACATCAATTATATTTCTCTCCTACGTGGTTTAATGTTCAGACTCACAAAATTTTACAAAGTTATACAGCTTTGCAACTTTACTCAGGAACCAAGACCTAGTTATTTACTTCATATTTTTAGGCATTGGCTATTAGCTGCATCCTTCCCCTTCTCAGCTTGCAAAAGAAGAAATACTGAAACAAAGGAAGATAGTGTAAACTTTTTCCAAACCCTACCTTTCTAGCTTTTTTCATGAAACAGAAGCGTAAGTGATAGAGAAATGAAATACCTCTATAACAACAGCATGGAAACCACAGAACTCTCTCCAAACTTGGAAAAATAATGTACCAGTTTCTTAAAGGAGAAACTTCTTTCATAATCCCTGTGGTATTTACTACAAGGCAGAAGTTCCTTGAATTTAAATACAATGATTCCTTTAGCAAGTCCCATAAGGTTTTAAACATTTGTAAAGCTTTGGGGGAAAAAAATCCTATCTTTTACCACAGAACTTTACATTTGGAACATAAATTTAAACCAAACAAATGTGTACAGAATTAAACAAAGTGTTAAGTGTTTATCTCATGTCTCCCATGTTAGAATAAAATAGAAAACATATTGATCTATCACTTCCTTATATTTGGCAATGAATTAGGCTTCGCCAAGACTTATTACTTTTTCTATTATTTAAAAAAGGAACTAAAATCGCATGCGTGCACGCACCCACACGTGTGTCCACATGCACACACACACACACGCACACAAACACACACACTACCACATAACCACCAATGCTTTTTTGTCAACAGCACACCCTATAATCTTGCGGTTTTGAAAAGTGGCATTTAAAACGCTGGAATGAATAAATAATGATGACAAAAAAGAACAAAGCCGTATTTCTAATATTTAAATTAAAGTAGTTTAAAATTTAAAAACCACAAAATAAGACTGTCAGTCAGCTATGCCCTTAAACAGTCTCATTTTAATACCTAAAGGATATGCTAGCATTCCAGCATATATGCATTGCTATGCACATACGGTTACTTCCTTTTGATGCTAAAAATGATTATAAACTAGTTGGCTCAATGAAACAAAAACAATCTAACTTATAAAAACAAAAATTGTTTTTTAACTTTAACAAGTAATAAGGCTATTTCTTGCCGAAGTGCAAGCTGTGAGCTTAAGGAATGCAGTAACTTTGATTTCATGACAAAACCTTTTGGTAACCAACAGTTTTATGCAAAAAGCATTTCAAATGAAAGGTGTGTAAGTAACAGAAAAAACTTCCTTCTATGTTATAGAACAACTTTGCAAAGTAAAAAGAAAATCATTTCAAATGACACTCTTACATCTGCATACATCCCCCAAATCATTAAATATAAATATGCTACACAATCTCACATTTCCTTTTTTTTTTTTTTATGGGGCCGTGAGTAAATCATTGGAATAATTTTTTTTTTTTTTAATTATGTTATGTTAGTCACCATACAATACATCATTGGTTTTTGATGTGGTGATCCACGATCCATTGTTTTCGTATAACACCCAGTGCTACATGCAGTACGTGCCCTCCTTAATACCCATCACCAGGCCAACCAATCCCCCCTCCCCCCTCCCCTCTAAAACCCTGTTTGTTTCTCAGAGTCCATAGTTTCTCATGGTTCATCTCTCCCTCCAATTCCCCCCCCCCATTTTTCCCTTCCTTCTAATGTCCTCCATCTTATTCCTTATGTTCCACAAATAAGTGAAACCATATGATAATTGACTTTCTCTGCTTGACTTATTTCGCTTAGCATAATCTCCTCCAGTCCCATCCATGTTGATGTAAAAGTTGGGTATTCATCTTTTCTGATGGCTGAGTAATATTCCATTGTATATATGGACCACATCTTCTTTATCCATTCATCTGTTGAAGGGCATCTCGGCTCTTTCCACAGTTTGGCTATTGCAGACATTGCTGCTATGAACATTGGGGTGCATATGGCCTTTCTTTTCACTACATCTGTGTCTTTGGGGTAAATACCCAGTACTGCGATTGCTGGGTCATAGGGTAGCTCTATTTTTAAATTTTTGAGGAACCTCCACACTGTTTTCCAAAGTGGCTGTACCAACTTGCATTCCCACCAACAGTGTCAGAGGGTTCCCCTTTCTCCACAACCTCTCCAACATTTGTTGTTTCTTTCCCTGTCCATTTTTGCCATTCTAACTGGTGTAAGGTGGTATCTCAGTGTGGTTTTGATTTGGATTTCCCTGATGGCTAATGATGATGAACATTTTTTCATGTGTCTGTTACCCATTTGTATGTCTTCTTCAGAGAAGTGTCTTTTCATATCTTCTGCCCACTTTTTGACTTGATTATTTGTTTTTTGGGTGTTGAGTTTGAGAAGTTCTTTATAGATCTTGGATACCAGCCCTTTATCTGTAGTGTCATTTGCAAATATCTTCTCCCATTCTGTGGGTTGCCTCTTTGTTTTGTTGACTGTTTCCTTTGCTGTGCAGAAGCTTTTTATCTTGATGAAGTCCCAAAAGTTCATTTTTGCTTTTGTTTCACTAGCTTTTGGAGATGTATCTTGAAAGAAGTTGCTGTGGGCGATGTCAAAGAGGTTACTGCCTATGTTCTCCTCTAGGATTTTGATGGATTCCTGTCTCACATTGAGGTCTTTCATCCACTTTGAGTTTATCTTTGTGAATGGTGTTAGAGAATGGTCGAGTTTCATTCTTCTGTATATAGCTGTCCAATTTTCCCAGCACCATTTATTGAAGAGACTGTCTTTTTTCCATTGCATGTTTTTTCCTGCTTTGTCAAAGATTATTTGACCATAGAGTTGAGGGTCCATATCTGGGTTCTCTGTTCTGTTCCATTGGTCTATATGTCTGTTTTTGTGCCAGTACCATGCTGTCTTGGTGATCACAGCTTTGTAATATAGCTTGAAATCGGGCAACGTGATGCCCCCAGCTTTGTTTTTCTTTTTCAACATTTCCTTGGCGATTCGGGGTCTTTTCTGATTCCATACCAATTTTAGGATTGTTTGTTCCAGCACTTTGAAAAATGTCATTGGAATTTTGATCGGGATGGCATTGAAGGTATAGATTGCTCTGGGTAGCATAGACATTTTAACAATGTTTATTCTTCCGATCCATGAGCATGGAATATTTTTCCATCTTTTTGTGTCTTCTTCTATTTCTTTCATGAGTGTTTTGTAGTTCCTAGAGTATAGATCCTTTACCTCTTTGGTTAGGTTTATTCCGAGGTATCTTATGGTTTTTGGTGCTATTGTAAATGGAATTGTTTCTCTAATTTCTCTTTCTACAGTTGTGTTGTTAGTGTATAAGAAAGCAACTGATTTCTGTGCATTGATTTTGTATCCTGCCACATTACTGAATTGCTGGATGAGTTCTCGTAATTTGGGGGTGGAGTCTTTTGGGTTTTCCACATAAAGTATCATGTCGTCTGCGAAAAGAGAGAGTTTGACTTCTTCTTTCCCAATTTGAATACCTTTTATTTCTTTTTGTTGTCTGATTGCTGTTGCTAGGACTTCTAGTACTATGTTGTACAATAGTGGCGAGAGTGGGCATCCTTGACGTGTTCCTGACCTTATGGGAAAGGCTCACAGCTTTTCCCCATTGAGGATGATATTCGCTGTGGGTTTTTCATAGATGGATTTTATGAACTTGAGGAATGTTCCCTCTATCCCTATACTCTGGAGAGTTTTAATCAGGAAAAGATGCTGTATTTTGTCAAATGCTTTTTCTGCATCAATTGAGAGGACCATATGGTTCTTCTCCCTCCTCTTATTAATGTGTTCTATCACACTGATTGATTTGCGAATGTTGAACCACCCTTGCATCCTGGGGATAAATCCCACTTGGTCGTGGTGGATGATCCTTTTAATGTATTGTTGGATCCTATTAGCTAGGATTTTGTTGAGGATTTTGGAATCCATATTCATCAGGGATATCGGTCTGAAATTCTCCTTTTTGATGGGGTCTTTGCCTGGTTTGGGGATTAAAGTAATGCTGGCCTCATAGAATGAGTTTGGAAGTTTTCCTTCTGTTTCTATTTTTGGAAACAGCTTCAGTAGAATAGGTATTATTTCCTCTTTGAATGTTTGGTAGAATTCCCCAGGGAATCCATCAGGCCCTGGACTCTTGTTTTTTGGGAAGTTTTTGATCACTGTTTCAATCTCGTTACTGGTTATTGGCCTATTCAGGTTGTCAATTTCTTCCTGTTTCAGTCTTGGCAGCTTATAGGTTTCCAGGAAGGCCTCCATTTCAACCAGATTGCTCAGTTTATTGGCATATAGTTGTTGATAATAATTTCTAATAATTGTTTCTATTTCCTTGGTGTTAGTCATGATCTCTCCCCTTTCATTCATAATTTTATTAATCTGGGTCCTTTCTCTTTTCTTTTGGATAAGTCTGGCCAGTGGCTTATCGATCTTATTAATTCTTTCAAAGAACCAACTTCTAGTTTCGTTGATCTGATCGACCGTGTTTCTGGTTTCTAATTCATTGATCTCTGCTTTAATTTTAATTATTTCTCTTCTAATGCATGGCCTAGGCATCGTTTGTTGCTTTTTCTCTAGTTCTTTAACTCTACACTTAGTTGGTGAATTCGGGATTTTTCTGGTTTTTTGAGTGAGGCTTGGATGGCTATGTATTTCCCCCTTAGGACTGCCTTTGCAGTATCCCATAGGTTTTGGACTGATGTGTTTTCGTTCTCATTGATTTCCATGAATTGTTTAAGTTTTTCTTTGATTTCCTGGTTGACCCAAACATTCTTGAGCAGAGTGGTCTTTAGCTCCCAAGTGTTTGAATTTCTGCCAAAATTTTTCTCATGATTGAGTTAAAGTTTTAAAGCACTGTGGTCTAAGAATGTGCGGGGAATAATCTCAGTCTTTTGGTATCGGTTGAGACCTGATTTGTGACCCAGTATGTGGTCTATTGTGGAGAAGGTTCCATGTGCACTTGAGAAGAATGAGTATTCTGTTGTTTTAGGGTGGAATGTTCTGTAAATATCTATGAGGTCCATCTGGTCCAATGTATCATTCAAAGCTCTTGTTTCCTTGTTGATTTTCTGCTTAGATGATCTGTCCATTGCTGAGAGTGGAGTATTGAGGTCTCCTACAATTAACGTATTGTTATCAATATGACTCTTTATTTTGATTAACAGTTGGCTTCTGTATATGGCTGCTCCCATGTTGGGGGCATAGATATTTACAATTGTAGATCTTCTTGTTGGATAGACCCTTTAAGAATGATATAGTGTCCTTCTGTGTCTCTTATTACAGACTTTAGTTTAAAATCTAATTTGTCTGATATAAGAATTGCTACCCCAGCTTTCTTTTGAGGTCCGCTGGCATGGAAGATGGATCTCCATCCCTTCACTTTCAGTCTGGATGTATCTTTAGGTTCAAAATGAGTCTCTTGTAGACAGCATATGGATGGGTCCTGTCTTTTTATCCAATCTGCAACCCTGTGCCATTTTATGGGAGCGTTTAGGCCATTCACGTTGAGAGTGATTATTGAAAGATATGAATTGTCTCCATGTTGCCTGTGAAGACGTTGTTTTTATAGATTGTCCCTGTAAATTTCTGTTGTATGTCACTCTTGGGGTCTTTCTCCTTTTATAGAACCCCCCTTACTATTTCTTGCAGGGCCAGCTTAGTGGTCACATATTCTTTCAGTTTCTGCCGGTCGTGGAAGCTCTGCATCTCTCCATCCATTCTAAATGAAAGCCTTGCCGGATAAAGTATTCTTGGCTGCATGTTCTTCTCATTTAGTACCCTGAATATGTCTTGCCAGGCCTTTCTGGCTTGCCAGGTCTCTGTGGATAGGTCTGACGTTATTCTGATGTTCCTCCCTCTGTACGTAAGGAATCTCTTCCCCCTAACTGCCCTTAAGATCGTTTCCTTGGTTCTAAGATTTGCAAGTTTTACTATTACATGCCGGGGTGTTGGCCTGTTTTCCTTGATCTTAGGAGGGGTCCTCTCTGCCTCTAGGACTCGAATGTTTGTTTCATTCCCCAGATTAGGGAAGTTCTCAGCTACGATTTGCTCAAATACATCTTCTAGTCCTCTCTCTCTCTCCACTCCCTCCGGGATTCCAATTATTCTGACATTGGAATGCTTCATGGTGTCACTTATTTCTCTGATTCTATTTTCATGGATTCTGAGTTGTTTTTCCCTGGCTTCCTCTTTTCCCTTTTTATCTATTATATTGTCTTCCAGGTCGCTTATTCGCTCTTCTGTCTCAGTTACCCTAGCTGTTAGATTATCTAGATTGGATTGGATCTCATTGATAGCATTTTTAAGTTCTGCCAATTCACCTTTTATTTCTGCCCTTAGAGACTCTATGTTGCCATTAATTGATTTCTCCATTCTAGCCATTGTCTTCACAATTGCTAGCCTGAATTCCATCTCCGACATCTTGGTTATATCTGCATCCATTTGTAAATCTGCAGCATAAGTCATAATCTCTGAGTCTTTTCTATTTTGGGGGCTCCTCCTCCTAGTCATTTTGTTGATGGGTGTTTGAGGGAATGTATAGAGTCCAAATTATTGACCAGAACCCAAGCAAGATGCACCTGTTTTCTTGGACCATAGTGTTGCTGGCCTCTTGTTTTCCCAGCCTGTCTTCTGCGGGAGGGGCCTGCCACGCTGTTACTCAGGCAACCCTGTTTGGGCGGAGTTACCCTGTGCCCCTGTGGCGGGGGATGAGCTCAGTGGGAATCAGTTTTTGGGGCTTTTGTTCTCTGGTGGCTTTCCACGTCTCTTCCACGAGTCAGAGCAGAAGAGACCGTTTCCAACCCTCTGCTTCAGAGCAGAGAGACCTCAGTCTGTTCTTCAGTGAGCTCTCCAGGCCACATTGTCTCTGTTTCTGTCCGTGCTGCTATAAACTGCAGCGTCCTGGGTTGTGCGCCCCTCCGCAGCACTCCCAGTCCTGCCTCCAGGTCGGGGCACGTCTCTGCCCTTTGTGCTTCTAAAACCGGCAGCCGCTCCCAGTTTGCCCGCGCGACCCCACCGCTCCAGGTTTCCACCCCGGGGGCTGCCCTAGAGTCCTTTCCCCACCGCTACGGGTCTGCGAGTCTGTGCCCCGTCTGCAGCGCGCGAGGTTGTTGCTCACCGGCGGTGTAGGATCCCCACGGCCAGGCACCCTCCCGCTGCCGTTTATCCTCCGATATCTGTCCGCGGAATCACGGCTCCCCGCTTCGTACCTCAAAACCAACTGCCTGCGATATTCTGTTTGTAGTGATCCAGATCTTCTTACATCTCAGGCTGGTTTTGTGGGTGCTCAGAGTGGTCTGGTAGATATCCAGCTCAATTCTGGGGACCAGTTGAAATAGGGTCCCCCTACTCCTCCGCCATCTTCCCCACCTCCTCTCACATTTCCTTTAATACATGAGAGCATGTCCTAAACATGTATATTTATACTAAAGATGTATATGCAAATTATTTGAGAGCATAAGCTAAATGGAAACAAGTTTAATGACACAAAATCTAGAAGGAAGAAAGTTTTCTTACATGTCACAACCAGTGCAGGGAACAGTCAGTTTGAAAGGACAGTGTGACATGTGTGCCCAGCAGTTTTCCTAGCATGTTGAAATCCATGAGGGTGTAAGTCCGCTGCATGCAAGGCAGAGCAGAGAATCGCAGAGAAGTAGAATCAAAACCTTTTCCTTATGGTACCTGACAGTGGATTCTGCTTTTGGACCTTTTCATTTACATGCACCAATTTACAGTGCAACCTTCAATTAGATTATTTCCAATACATTATACAAAAGATTAATCTCCCTTTACATTTACTTCAGCAAAAGCTTATGTTCAGTTACCTTGTAACATTACTTTAAAAAACATTCAACTTAAAATTATCTAATATCTTACTTGCAGATCACTTTCTTCCACAATCCAATGTAAATATTTAAAAAGTCTATTCATTTCATATCAGAAGATATGACCCAACTGGACTTTGCATGCTCAATTTTCAGTATCTATGAAAAAATGTAACTAACTCCCGAAATCTACAAAAATGCTTGATAATGATAAAGCTGCACAATATAATCATTGAACAAACTAGACCAATATCAGAAAACAAATGAAATAATTGTAAATTCAACATTATTAACATATAACATTAATGTAAATTATTTAAATATCTAGTGGGGAATAAACATGTAAATATAATTTCTAATGCAATATGTTAATGTCAAGAAATTGAGTGAACTTTGAACCTCTGCCAAAAGTCACCTGAGAACAAAAAGGCTTTTTAGTTTTAAAGCTCTTAAGGGAGGGGCACCTGGGTGGCTCAGCCATTAAGCGTCTGCCTTCGGCTCAGGTCCTGAGACAGAGAGCCCCGCATCGGGCTCCCTGCTCCATGGGAAGCCTGCTTCTCCCTCTTCCCTCCCCCTGCTTGTGTTCCCTCTCTTGCTGTGTCTCTCTCTGTCAAATAAATAAAATCTTTAAAAAAAAAAAAGCTCTTAAGGGAATCACATCAGAGAGAAAGAGATAAATGACACCTTTCAGTCAATTACCACTGGTCTCAGATATACCAAAAGAGACCCTTTCCTCAAATTCTTTCAAAGGAGTAGAAAGATAATCACGGCAAGGACTAGTCTAAGACTCCTATAACTCCTCTAGCTCACTAATTATGTGACAACTAAAAAGAACCACCCAGCATAATGAAACACAGGTTAAATCCAACTCTCTGCCAATTCCATTCCTACACCAAGAAACTAAGGAGAAAACACACAACCATGATGCCTGGCTTCATTTGCAATGCACGACCACAGGTCTCAGCTGGATCCTTAGTGCTTCCAGCAATGCTCCCATACTCCAGTTAATTCACTCTCCTAGATGGCAATTGCACATTTTATCCTCTCATCTCAAACATTAATATCACCTACTCCATCATCCTTCTCAGCTGCTGAGAAAAAAGTAAAAATCAGAAGACAACAAAGAAAATGAGAAGAGAGCTAAGAAACAAAAAGTCATCAGAAACTCCCAAGTGTACTCTTTCTACCCATCTTCATGGATCTCTATCCACACACTCTGTCTTCTCTCTTTATCATCAATAAACGATCCAAGCTCCTACTGAAGCTCATGCAACCCAAAACCCTTCTCTTCCACTTGACCAAATAAATTACTTCAGCACTCTCTTAAATAAACAACTTCCTCTCAACTACATATCCCCATCATGATAGAAACATACTATCATTTCTGGGGCACCTGGGTGGCGCAGTCAGTTAAGCATCCTACTCTTGGTTTCAACTCAGGTTGTGATCTCAGGGTCATGAGATTGAGATCCACTCAGCACTAAGTGGGGCGTCTGTTTGAGATTCTCTCTCCCTCTCCCTCTGCCCCTCCTGCTCATGCTCTCTCTCTCTCTAAAATAAATAAATAAATCTTAAACAAATACTGTCATTTCTGCAATTTAAAAAATCTTGACCTCATATCCCTTTTTAAATATAGCCCCATTTCTCTCTTCCCTTTTGTAACAAAGGACCTCAAAACAGTTCTGTATACGTTCTGTCTCTAACCACTCTCCTCTTATTCTTCCTTGAGCCCATTCCAAACAAGCTTTTGCCCTTGCACTCCACAAAACCGCTCTGGTCGAAGTTACCAATAACCTCCATGTAGCTTAATTTGATGGTCAATTCTCAGAATTCATCTTACACAAGTTATATTAGCAGAATTTGACACGGCTGATCAGACCTTCCTTCTTCCAAAACTTTCTTCACCTGGTTCCAGGATACCACACTCTCTTGTTTTTCCTTCTGTTTAATCTTCTGTGTTTCCTTTGCTGGTTACTCCTCATTCTGACCTCTTAATGTTGAAGGGTCCCAGAGCTCAGTCCTTGAACTTCATCTCTTTTCTAACTATGCTCTCTCTGCAAGTAATCTCATCTAATTTTTGCCTTAAATACCCTTTGATTAAAAAAATAATAGAACAAAACAATAGAACAGATCAATGAAACCAAAAACTGGTTCTTTGAAAAGAACAACTAAATTGATAAACCTCTAGCAAGACTCATTAAAAAAAAAAGAAGAGAGAGGACCCAAACGAAATTACTAATGAAAGAAGAGAAATAACAACCAACACCACAGAAATACAAACATTGGTAACAGAATATATTAAGAAAACCTATATGCCAACAAGTTGGACAACTTAAAAGAAATGGATAAATTCTTAGAAACATATAAACTACCAAAAGTGAAGCAGGAAGAAATAGAAAATTTGAACAGACCAATTACCAGCAATGAAACTGAATCAGTAACCAGAAAACTCTCAAAAAACAAAATCTAGGACCAGACAGCTTCACAGGCAAATTCTACCAAACATTTAAAGAAGAGTTAAGTACCCATTCTTCTCAAACTATTCCAAAAAATACAAGAGGAAGGAAAACATCCAAATTCATTCTATGAAGCCAGCATTACCCTGATACCCAAATCACATAAAGACATTACAAAAAAAGAGAACTACAGGCCAATATCTCTTATGAATATAGATGCAAAAATCCTCAATAAAATATTAGCAAACTGAATCCAACAATATATTTTTAAAAAATCATACACCATGATCAAGTGGGATTTATTCCCGTGACAAAAGGGTGGTTCAATATTCACAGAAAAAGCATTTTATAAGAAAGATGCAGAAAAAGCATTTTACAAAGTACAATATCCATTCATGATAAAAAAAAAAAAACCCTCTGTAATCCCCTCTTCACCTACTCAGTCAAAGTCTTGGAGTCATTCATGACCCCTCTCTTTCTCTCATATCCCACATTCAATTCATCAGCATATCCTCTGCCTTCAAAATACATCCAGAATCCAACCACATTTACTGCCTTCATTACCATCCTACTCTTCAAAAGACGCCAGTAAGAAAATGAAGACAAGCTACAGACTAAAAAATATTTACAAAGCATATATCTATGCTTTGTAATGAAGGACTTGTATCCAGAATATATAAAACTCAAAAAGCTGATCAATAAGAAAACAAACCACCTAGTTAAAAAAAAAAAGAAGAAGAAGAAGAAGCCAAAAGATTTGATATTTTACCAAAGCAGACATGTACAGCAAGTAAACACATGAAAAGATAATAATGCTCACCATTATTAGTAGCTGGGAGATATAAATTAGAGTAAAACCACAATGAGATACCTCTAGATACATATTAGAATGGCTAAGTTAAAAAGACTGGCAATACCAAGTGTTGATGAGCTATGGAGCACTGGAACTCCAGACACTGCTGTCTGAAACATAAAATGGTACAACCACTTGGGAAAATGGCTTGGCAATTTCTTAAAAAGTTAAATATACACCTGTGGCCAAAGAAGAGTGCTTGTTTATTGATAGAAATGGTCCACTTCAGAAGATATTCAGAAATGATTTAGAACTATTTATTGGTGATTCTTCCCTTGGTTGAAGATGCTAAACCATATACCTCCAGATGATCCAAACATTCCACTCCTAAGTAGTCCCAGGAGAAATGAAAGTACACATTCACTTAAAAGTTTCATACACAAATGTTCATAGCCCCAAAGTGAAAATGCCCAAATGTCCATCAACAGGTGAAAAGATAAACAAATTACGGTACATCCATAAAAAATAATAATACTCAGCAATAAAAAAGGGCTGAATTACTGATACATACAACATAGATGAATCTCAAAATAATTATGGTGAAAAAAGAAGGCAGAAAAGAAAAAAAATGTATTATATGTGTGTACACACACACCCACATATACTATATAATTTCAGTAATACCAAAAACATACCAATAATTCCAAAAATACAAACTAATCTACAGTGACAGAAAACAGACCAGTGGTTGCCTGGGGAAGAGAGACAACCAGAAAGGCAGGAGGGAGGGATTACCAAGGAACCCAAGAGAGTCTTGAGGATAATGGATATGTTCATTATCTTGATTGCGGTCATGGTATCACAGGTATACATACGTCAAAACATTAAATTGTTTCAATGTATGCAGCTTATTGTATGTCCACAATAATTCAATAAACCTATTTCTAAAAAGAATATAGCAGGTACTTAATAAATATTTTCAGAATAAATAAAGTGGATGAAAATAAAAACAAATGCTAAGAAAGCAAAATCCTAAGAATGAATCCTTTTTTTTTTTTTTTGAAGTAGGAACCCCTTATATCTTCCCTTCTTGAATAGTATTCTTTTCTGAATGAGACACTGTAAATTGAAAAGGGGGAATAAGCTATCATGAAGCAAAGTCCCTCGGTATGAAGTTGTCATGCCTTTCAGCCAAGAGGAACCACCTCTAAGTAGCCCTGAAATGGACAACTGTTGTCCCAATATACAAGCACTCTGCCACAGTCCTCTAGCTGCTGAATAATCTCTTTGAACTCATCTCAGAAACCTTGCCTCAGGGTGCCTGGGTAATGCAGTCTGTTCAGCCACCCACTCTTGGTTTTGTTCAGGTCATGATTTCAGGGTCATGAGATCAAGCCCCATGTTGGACTCCTGGCTCAGCACAGAGTCTGCTTGAGATTCTCTCTCCGACTGCCTGCCCCTCCTACCCCCCCTCCACTCTCTCTCCCTAAAATAAATAAATAAATCTTAAAAAAGAAAGAAACCTTGCCTCATTTCTCCTTTTTATATAATCTTTACTTGTCATTAAGTGTATATTGACCCTTTCTCCACAAATTTAGTTTGCTAGAAATTTTTTAAGAACTAAGGAATGGCCATAGAGGTATCCTCAGCTCATCAGTCTGGGATGAAAAGTACCTTTCCTTGGATTGCTTGTCTTCTGTCTCCCAATTTCCCACTGAGATAGAAAAACCACCATCTCTTTTTCATTTACCTCCCTTGCCCCTCCTCTTTGAAATCCTAACTTCCACTCATCAGCATTAATTTTAGCATCATCCAAATTAATGAATATACCTACACTTCTTTCATAAGCTGCTATAGTTATGCGTTTTCTGTGACATGACTTCTTCATCATAAAATTAAATAAAATTTTAAAAATAAAATAAATAAATAAATAAAATAAAAATAAAATAAAAAATAAAACAAAATAAAAACAAATAAAATAAAAGTAAAGCATCTACTTATGTTTAAATAAAGTTAGCCCTATGACTCACCTCATTTCCACCAACTGCCTTGGTTAAAATCACTGCAGAAGACACAGGGGGAGGCATGCAACCTACTGTCTGCAAACTGAAAAATAAAAGAAAATGCAATTATAAGGTTTTTTCAATTATAAATAGCAATTCTCAAACTTTCAGCTCATAAAAAAAAATGTTCCTGTTGCTGTAACCATTAAAGAACAAGCATGACATGATCATATACTTCTTGGATTCAAACCGTAGTAAATTTAGTTTTTCTTAAATTATGTGTATACTCCCCAGATCATGACAAGAAGTCTATTCTTTTAGTTTAGGATAGAAAACACATTGCATAACAAGCGAATGAAACTATGAGTAGTAAATCTAAATACTAAAGATATAAAACATTACTTATCACCCAAAGCATGGATATACTTTCTACCTAGATCGAATATACATTCTAGACATAGCGAGTTGCTGGCCTGACTAAAAGTAGAAAAGTTCATATAGGGAACAGAGGCCACAGAGTGCCTGACTTTAACAAATTTTAAGTGCAGGATTACAGATGACCTCTTCTCGCTTTTGTAAGAATGTATCATTTAATTTTGTAAGAATGTATCATTTAAGCTTTATGCAATGAATTTACATTATCTCTGAAATCAGAAAAAAGAAAAAGAAAAGCTTTAATTCATTTTGACTGAAAATGAGAAAACACTTTTAAAAGAATTTCCAGTTCAATTCAAGACTTCTTTTAAGGTCTATTTTCCCAAGTGATGCTTAAATTGTCTGTCCTATTATCAATTCCCAATCTCTGAGCCTTTCTCATGATCATCACTATTATCATCACTGATACTTACTAAGCATTTACCATTTATAATAGATACTCTTCTAGATACTTTACTCCTTCCTCACAAATATTTAAGGTCAATTCTATTATTATTCTCATTTTACTGAAAACTGAAGTTAAAAGAGAAGTTAAATAACTTGTCCAAATTCACAAAGCCACCTACCAAGGATTAAACTCTTATTCTGGAATCTAGGGTCAAAGACTTATCTAGGCCTACTATTCTAGCCTCTCTGCATTCTATCTTTCCTACCCCCAACACTAAGGACAGGTCCTCCCAGGTATTTTCAATCTTTCCCTCTTTTCTGGCCCCTTCCCTTCTATGTACAAAAAACCAGAGCTCTCCCTGTCTTAAAAAAAAAAAAAAAATCCTTCACTATTTATTGAATACATATCACACATGTGTTCTGTAGTTAGGATACTACACAAGGATGTGTATATATATATTTATATTTATTTATATATATATTTATATATTCCTACCTCCAAGAATATTCAATACACAAATGTAAATAAGTAACAGCAAAATGTAAAAAAATAACAGCAAACTGTTGCCATTACATTTCTAGCCCCAACCACCATTCCCAAATTTGTAGCTGCCTGTGACAGCCACCTCAAATTAAACATGTCTAATATTTTCTTTTTTTTTTAATGTTTTATTTATTTATTCATGAGAGTCAGAGAGAGAGAGAGAGAGAGGCAGAGGCAGAGGGAGAAGCAGGCATCCCATCTAGCAGGAAGCCCGATGCGGGACTCGATCCCAGAACCCTGGGATCATGACCTGAGCCGAAGGCAGACGCTTAACCATCTGAGCCACCCAGGCGCCCCCATGTCTAATATTTTCTAAAAAATCAATTTCACCTCTGAATTGACTTATTTCTGTCAATGGGATACTTTTGGTGGGTTTTTTCCTAATGTCCAGTTTGAAACTTTGGAGTTACACGTGGTTCCATTTGCTCCTCATAAATCAATTTATTACCACAACCAACTTCCCATTCTTCCCATGACTGTTGCCAGCATCCCTCTTCAGATGCTTTTTGCCCAAGTTTGGACTTCTATAAATGAATGGTCTCTCTACCTCCACTCTTTCCCCTTACACAGCAAGGTAAGAAGGATGTGCTCAAAATATTTATTTATTTCCATGACTTAAACATGCTCCTGAGGTAGGAGTCTGCAACTCCCTCACATTAACATACTGTGTACTCTCAAACGGGGGGAGGGGAACAGAGAAAAAGTGGGCTAGGAAGGGCTTTCCCTAAGTTAGTTAGGCCAAGTGCGTATTCCTTTAAGCTTCATATCCTGAGGTGAGAATTGTATCTTAGCTTCCTGAGATTGTAAGCCCTACTCTACTAATAACACACCCAGTACAATGCTATCAGATTAATCTTTCTTAATGACCACTTTTTAGCATATTGTTCTCTTGTTTAGTACATTTAAGAACTCCCCATCATCTACAGATGCAAACCCAAACGCCTCAGCCCAGTAGCTCAGACCTTCTGCCACATGGCTGTGAGGAGATTTTTTATCTTTGCCTCCCACTAATGCCTTATTTTTGAATTCTCTACTTTAGAAATACACAACCTTTGCTGAACCTCTTACCCTTTAACTCATTACACTACTTATCTAACAACTCATATGCTGCCCCACTGTGGTTGGTTACTATTTTATATCTCCCACATATCCAACTACCCTGGATGTTCCCTGAATACAAGAAAAATGAGTTAATATCTTCCTATTCCTTGAGTGCCCTTTACATGGGAAACACTCAGTAACTATTTGTTCTTACTATGCATCATACATTGCTGCTCAAAAATGATGTCATCATAGTTCTGCCGTATTTTATGCTTTTCGGTGAAAATTTTATGCTCATTCTCTCCAACTCAATCTGGCCAAACCAGCGGTCTTAATTTCCCCTTCTTGTCCCACTCTGTTTCTCCTCAGCTAAGAAAATGATGCCACCAGTTACCCAGTGGCTCAGACCCAAAACCCAGAAGTCATCCTTGATTCCTCCCTGTCCTCCTCTCTCCACATCCTATCCCCCTCTAGGTTCCGAGAGCTCAGTAAATCCTCCAGCGCCCATTTCTCTCTACTGCATGGTGACCTTACCACAGGAGCCTCTAAGCTGCTCTCCTAGGCTTCTCTCAGCCCCTCTACTATCTATTCTCCACGCAGCAGCACGGACAATAATTTGAAAATATAAATCCGACCACGACATTCCGTCATTTAAATCCCTCCAGTAGCTTTCTGTTGCATGCAGAGTAAAATCTGAATGCTTTTATCATGGACCTACAAGGCTCTGTGTGACCTGGTCCCTGCCTACCCTTCCAGCTCCAAGTCATATTATTCTTCCTCTGTATCACCAGGCTCTGGCCATCATCATCACTTTCCTGACCCTAGAACATACCAGGCTTATTCCTGCCTTACAGCCTTTGCACATTCTTTCCTTCTGCCTAGACCATTCTATCCCTAGAACTCTGCCATCTAAATTAATCACTGGCCTGCCCACCCAACCACTTTCAACCATATCACAGTTTTACTTCCCATCACTTATCTCCATCTTAGTCATCCACTTACTTGGTTTATTGCCAATCACACCCAGGTCTTCTCAACCTGTAAAACTAACTGGCACTTTGCCATTTTTGTTCACTATTGTTTCTCTAACACCTATAATAACTCCTGGCACACAGTAGGAAGAAAATAAGTGACCTGAATAGATGAGTAAGTGATCTCAACTGAGATCCTGCACACCATTACCAAAGCAGACAGTAAAAGTATCCTATCCTCATTATTTATAGGCAGGGAAAGTAAGGTTTAAATCTATGACATGGGGGCGCCTGGGTGGCTCAGTCGTTGAACGTCTGCCTTCGGCTCAGGTCATGGTCCCAGGGTCCTGGGATCGAGCCCCGCATCGGGCTCCCTGCTCCGCGGGAAGCCTGCTTCTCCCTCTCCCACTCCCCCTGCTTGTGTTCCCTCTCTCGCTGTCTCTCTCTCTGTCAAATAAATAAATAAAATCTTAAAAAAAATAAATAAATAAATAAATAAATCTATGACATGACTTCTTCAAAGTCACACAGCAAGTTAGGGACAGGGTCAGAAAGGGATCTCAGGACTCTAAGTTCAGTGTTTTAACTATTAGACTATTATACCATGCTGCTAAAATGTGATTATTTTTAAACCACTTCAAATAATTTTTTAAATTCATTAAATCCCTTTAATAAACATGGCATTTTTAATGGAAGAAAAGAGTCTAATAAAAATCTATTGTTAATTCAACTATCATATCAAACATAGAACAAGTAAAAAAGTGTTTGTTCCCTATATATATTTTTTCTTTCCTATACATTTAAAAAACACTTCTTAGACTCACCTACTATCTGTATACGTTCGGTAAGATACAGAATGTACAAGCTAAAGCACCCAACTGACAGCGTATCTAACATCTTCTATTCCCTTCCATCTCTCTCCCAACACAGCTTTTTAAAATTCCCAGAACAGTGTCCATCCCAGAACCTTAAGATTAAACATGACAGTGTATTTTAAGATTGTGTTATAATTAAGAGCACACTTATGTTGATGAGCACTGAGTAATATATAGAATTGTCAAATCACTATATTGTACACCTGAAACTAATATCACACTGTATGTTAACAATACCAAAATTACAATTTAAAAAAATTTACTAATAAAACCCTTAGATAGAAGAAAAAAAAAGATCATGTTTTAAAATTCTTTGGTGACTCTCCTTGATGAACACTATCATTTTAAAGGATAATAATTTTTCAAGTGTTTTTTTTCCTTATAAAATACCACACATAAGCCCTTTTGTATATAGTTGCCACAGAAACAATAAAGTCACCACAGATGCCTCATTAAAAGTGGACCCTTCCAAATATTTAAACGTACCCTTTTAAAAGCCATTCATTGATGGGTGTGATTGATAAAAGCTGAAGAAAAAGCCATATTGTTGCTGGGAAGAATGCAAGTGTAAAGATCTGAATGAAAAGGTGCAGTTTTATATGCACCAAAGCACTGGTCAGCTCCTGCAAAAATGAAAGACACAAAACAGCAAAGGTAAGAAAACTATTTTTCTGAAGAGAGACTGATACTAAAATAACATCAAATAAATTAGTTTTTAATTTGGAGTTATTTCAGAGCTAAAATCTTTACCTCTAAGTATATGCATAACAGACTTTAAGGGGGGAAAAGAGGTATTTTTATACAAAATTTCTGAAAAATTCTAATTTTTTCTGAATATACAATATACCCCAACAATTCAGATTTGTAAAATTCTGGACCAAAACTGAGCCAAGTACCTTTACATTAGTATAGACCTAAGGATTGTTTACGCTATGAACAAACATGTATATAACTACTTAAGGACCTATCACATTTTAATTAAATATGATTAATCTCTAAAAAGGCCTTACTTTGGCAAGATATTACCAAATCTACACACAAATAATAATTTTTAGAAATGTTTTCCCCAACAATGTTCTATAATTCAAAATGGCTTTTTCCCCCCAAATCAACTTTCTGGATTTTTTTGCTAATGCTTACTGAACAGCAGCTATGTGCCATGCTCTGAGCTTGTCACTTTATGTATGTTATCTCATTTAATCCTCACAACAGCCCCACTAGATATTATTAATATATTTTACTGAGGAGGAAATTGAGGTGGGGAGCCACCATTCAGTGCAGTTCAGAATCAAACTCATTTCTGGTATGCTAGCAAACTCATGTCTGTTTCATCCATCGTGCCACACTACTGCCCCAGACGAAAGAAAGTCACATTAAACACGACAAACCAGGCACATGCTCTATGTCTCACAGCTAAAAAAGGATACTGAGTTAAATTTGGGGGTTCAAATATGTACAAACTAACAAGCACTTGCATTTGAATTTCTTTGAGTTATAGCATTATTCAGTTGAAATAAATTCAGAAAGTAGTAGAAAAAATACTATAAAAATAAGTGCTATAAAAAAGTCCAATAAAATATGCAAGAAGTCATTAAAGCACAAAGATGCCAGAGATTCACTGGTTACAAGCATAGCACTGGAATGCCTCCCCTCATTCAAGTAAGACATTTAAGAAGTCCTGAGCCTCAGAGACATTAGCCGAAGTCCATCAGTTGAATGGACAGTGGGTTAATGCTGACTCTGCTCACCACGTTCAGGGATCTGTCTCATCGGCTCGCACTACACATCTCCCTGTATGAAGACACACAGCAGTGCTAGTGTGGCCACCAAACATCTCTAATGACACCTAAGTAATTTCTGGCAATCTGGGTCTAACTTCGGACAGATGGGAGGCCCAGGGCAGACCAGAAGCCACACCAGGTCCATGGATCAGATCTAAGATCAAAGGAGTCATCCTTACACCGTATCAGAATTCTTAAAGTTTCACCCTGAGAAAAGAGGAGCACCAGCAGTTCCAAGAATGCTCAGCAGTTTCAAAACCAAATCCCACTCAAATATACTCAGATGTGGTTGATAAATACCAAGTAAATATTAATATTTTAATTTTTTAACTGTAACAAAATGATGAGCCAGAATGCAGTTACTAAGGAATTTGCATATACTTTATTTTTTTTTTTTTTTAAGATTTCATTTATTTATTTGACAGAGAGAGACACAGTGAGAGAGGGAACACAAGCAGGGGGAGCGGGAAAGGGAGAAGCAGGCTTCCCGCTGAGCAGGGAGCCGGATGCGGAGCTCGATCCCAGGACCCTGAGACCATGACCTGAGCCGAAGGCAGACGCTTAACGACTGAGCCACCCAGGCGCCCAGGAATTTGCATATACTTTAGATAGGAATATGAAACAGCATAACTTTTCTGAAAAGTAACTTGGGAATATATTTCAAAGACTATAACATGATTCACATTCTTGGATCCCAAAGTGTTATGTCTAGGTACTTATTCTAAGGATATAAAATGTGGTTATAAGTATTTATATACAGAATTGATCACGACAGCATCATCTAGTATAGTAAAATTAGGAAACAAATTAAAAGTCCAAAAATGGGTGAATAATTAAGTAACTTAAGGTATAACAAGACTGTTCCGAGCTAGTGAAAACCATGTTAAAACTGTGTTGACAAGCATGTGGTAACACAAGATCTCTTCCCTACTTAACCAGGAGGAGTATAAATTGGCACAACTTAGGGACAGCAATCTGGCAATTCATTCCTTCAGTCAACAAACACTGAGAACCTGACACTCTTCGAGGTACTTGGAATATCTGTCACAACTTACACTGCACATAACATTTGACTTAGCAATTCTACTTCTAGGAATTAATCCTTCACATTTTCTCCCAAATGTGGGAAAATGGACAATTTTTAGGTTATCGTCTGCTGCATTTTTTTAACAGCGAAACCTTAAAAATTACCTAAATGTCCATCAATGAGGACTAATAAAATATATTATGACACATTCATAAAATGGAATGCTTTCCAGGATACAAAAAGAAACAAGGAGTTCTTTATGTACTGATATGAAACAATCTCCAAGATAGGTTTTTTGAGTAAAACAAGACAGGGTGACAAGCAGTACAAACACCACAGCTTGAAAGGGGGGCACATATGTTTTACACAGAATATCTCTGGCAAGATACAAACTATTAACATTGGTTATCTCCAGATATCTGACATAGGGGAGAAAAAAAGACTCCTCATCATATATACCTTTGTACCCTCTGATTTATGTTCATAAAAGTAAACAAAATGTAAATTTTATATACATGAAGAAAAATTAAATTAATATATTAAATTACATGAAAAATTATAATTTTACAAGTTACATGGGAAAAAAGATTATTTATGTGTGGGCATATGTGATATATATGCAAGTATACATATACAATTTTTAAAAATATTTCCTTTTTAAATATTCTGTATGTAAAACATGTTTAGGAAAAAAGGGACTAAAAATCACAGAGATGTTACTACTAGTTGTTTTTATTCTTTCTAATCTTTCTACAATGGGGAAATACTACTTTTATAATCAGAAAAAGTTATAAAAAACAAAATGTAGTTTAAAAATACTAGCTGATGTAATAAATGACAATTATAAGCAATTGCCATCACATCAGAACAATGGAACAATAAAGAATCCAGCAAAATGAATCACAAAGGCTGACCATGTTGGGTCATGAGGGGCCTTTTGACAACAGCATTATATTTTCCATATCTTCTTCATACAAGCATAAAGATAAAATACGGTAACAATGGAAAAGAAAAAGCCAGTGAACACTATCACATCCAAAATAGTTGGATGTTTATTCCATACATACCCATGCAGAATTTAGGGCCATATACTCAGATAAATGCTGTCATGAATAATTGAAAAGTTGATTCTGCATGACATTTTATTTATTCACATGTAATACAGGTCAAATTCCATTAAAATAAACTTAAGGAGATACTCCAAATACTGATTATACCAGAATTATCACTGACAGTATCAAAAATTGCTTAAAATCAGGGACTCTGACTGAGATGTAGAAATATTTTCATTACATACCAATTTCCCTTCTAACCCTTATTTGACCTTTATTTGATTCAGTTTCTGAGAATCAGTCTCATAGCTCTGGGCTGGAAACAAGCAGCAAGAACCTGAAATTTAAAATTTGCTATATTTACTTCTAAGGTAATAGAACTTCAAAAAATAATCTGTTTAGGAAACTAAGAAAAGACCTGTATATTCTGCCCTACTCAGGACCCTTTCCAGGCCCTGAGCATTTTGCTCATCTTTGTTTCCAACCCAGTGCCAAACACAGTGCCTTGTAGCCACAGGCATTTCATGGTATTATGAGATTGGTCCTGTCATGGTTTGCTAAGTGACAAATCCTCTGAAATTGTAGCTCCTAATTAGCTAAACATAAAATATATTTCAAATGTGACTTATTTGACTTTAATACATAAATTTTCAGAAAACATTTCAACAGATATTTTAAAATCTAGAAATAGTCATAAAACTGAAGACAGCATTAATCTTTTTAGTATTAAGTATTAACACACAGTTCTTTATGATTTTAATAAATTAGCAAGACAAATTTTATAATATACATCATTACATCAATGTACGGGTAATACTGCATGAAATGTTCAGTATAAATCAAACTTGAATGGGACCACTGTAAATGCTCAAATAAACTCAAGTCAATAATAATTTACTGTCTCCTGTGTGTGAAAATGCACTATTCTAATAGGGCTCAAAAACAGTAGTCCCAGCTGAAATAAACGTAAGATTATTAACTAGAAAATAAATAACAAGACTGCTACCTCCTAACTTAAAACTGTTCAGTTGCCCAGGAAATTAGCAGGGCTTAAAGATGGTTTAACATACAATGATGCAATCTAGAACATCTTAAGTTAAATGGATCTTGAAAATGACTTAATGTAGTATAGTTTGGAAAGGGCCATTGATGGAAGAAATGGCTTTGATGGCTACTTAGATACCGTGATAAAGCACAGGATTAAGGCATTTCATCATTAGATCCAAATTAGCTGGATCTGAAGGTTTCCTAGGTGCTTACAGAAGACTTGGGTCCTTAGAGAAATGCTGATAAGCTGACATTCTTCCTTCTTAAACTCCTGCATCCCACAAAGTTGGCTGCTTTACAGAATCACATTAAGCAAGAAACTAGGGGTGAGAGAATCAAGTCTCTTGCCAGATATCTCATGGCATAAGTAACAGCTGTAACCATTAAGCAACCACCAGGGGACATAGAGCAACGTCCCAAGAAGAGGACTGGGTAAGGCAGCTGCTCTGCAAAGGGCATTAGCCACAACCAGCAGGAAGACCTCCAAGGAAGAACAGTCCAGCACCATGTGAGTAGCAAATATTTTTCTGTATCACTAGGCCCCATATTTGAGAACCAATAGAACGAAGATGTTGACAGAAAAAATCTGTGCCCTCTAAGAACTGATAATAGTCCTTTCATGTCAATATAATTTGCAAAAACTAGATTTAACACATTTAGGAAATTCTGTCCCATGTCAGTTATTTTCAGAAGAACAGGTAGTAAGGATAGTCAGAATTTTTAACACAAATTTATCAGATACTACACAGGGATCCCATCTATATAAAAAATGCTCCAATAGAAAGATTTAT
Source organism: Halichoerus grypus (assembly GCF_964656455.1). Taxonomy (NCBI): domain Eukaryota; kingdom Metazoa; phylum Chordata; class Mammalia; order Carnivora; family Phocidae; genus Halichoerus; species Halichoerus grypus. The sequence continues at coordinate 124,847,692 of NC_135714.1, forward strand.
ACCAACCAGGTAACTACAGAATACATAAATTTAGTAAAACCATATTTTTTCCATGTTGCTATTAGGATGGCCAAAGAAAGAGGTAACTAAATTCGGTCCTCATTCAAATCACACTTAAAAGAAAATAAGTAAAGCAAGACATGATGCTGAAACAAAATTTCAACTTTTAAAGCTATCCCCCCCCCAAAAAAATCCTTGCATAGTAAGATTTCCCTATCTATATAAGAATAAGCATCTTAGAATAAGAACTTTAAAAACCCTAAGTAATTCTTTCAAAAATAAACAGACATTTTTCTCCTTTTTTTCCCTTCTATTATAAATCAAAAGAGAATCATAAATTCTACTCATTCCTCTCTTGGATGTTAAAAATGTCTGATTTCTTTAATTCTAGGAGAATCCCATGTTCAGCGACACCTGGATCAATAAATAACATTATCTACATGTCTTCATGATGAACTGTAACATGGTATGAAAAATCTCAATTTCTCTCTTAAAACATTTATTAATATTTAATAGCTATGCCAGCAAAGAATATACTTTAAAACATACAAATTAGTTAAAAGTTATAACATGCATCATTTGAGCAGCATGAGTCCTGACAACAAAAGTTCATTCACGGAAGTTATGGAAAGCCAACTAAACATCCATAACTTAAATGTGCCACAGTATTCACCACCACAGTCACCACCACAATCTGAGGAAGACCTAAAGTAGATGCTTCATTCAGTTCAGTCGCTGTATTAAAAACATACCCATGATAACCATACCTTCAGGGTCTGTGTTGTTCAACTACAAAATTTCTATAATATGTAGGTTCAAAACACAGTCCTTTGCTGAAGTTCAAGTTATCTTTTGTTACAGTGAAGCCTTGAGGCCATAGTTACATACATCTTTACAAAAGAATTCTGAAATTTCAAAATAATAAGCAGAAATTAAATTTTTCTCCCTGCTTATCACATGCCCCATAGGTTACAGTACCTCTGTTTTTAATGATAGTCCACTGTTAAAGAATATTGTTGCAACAGCAATGTAGGAGACGGTTATTTCTGGCTTCAGTGGTCCTAAAGAGACAGAAATGAGTTACTGTTAGATAAGAATTTCCAGCAGATAACTTAGTATGAAAGAAGAATCCATTGGGGGAGGGCAAATAGTGCTTCAAATCTTAGTGTTGCCCTAGTATACTACTGTTCTGACAGAGTTAAGCATTTGCTGCGATGCAGTCTAACTCCGAAGGGGATTTTCCAGAAGGCAAGGACCATGGCTGTCCAGTTCAGCACAGGATCCTCAGACCAGAAGAACACTCTCCTGGGTGAGAGCAGATAGGCAACCTCCTTTAGTATTAGGACCTAATTGCATCTGCCACAGTATCAGTGTTTATATAACAATCAAAATTCCTCAAACCAAAAAAAAAGAGAATCAGTGGAAGAAGGTCCCTTCTCTTTAGCAAATATTACTTTACTCCTTCTAGGATACCAGAAATAAAACTTGTATTCATTCACACATTCAGTTCTGCCCAAGGGTATTCATTTCTACAAATATTTTTTGAGCACTTACTATGTGAATGAGATAACGCATATAGAGTAATAGAGTACTAACAATAGGTTAGGTTTGCAATTATTATTACACTGTGCCAGGCCCTGGCTATACTGTAGTGAACCAGACAATCCTGATTTTGACCTCTGGAAAATCCTCTCTGGAATTAGGCTGACATCACCCCAAATGTGTTAATGCTATGAGGACAATAACAGCAACCCTGATACTTACTTCTTTTTGTAGCCTATATACAATTGTCTTAAAGACCCAATGTGTTAACCAAAGAACAACATTCTTTTAAAAGATGTAGTCTGAGAAAATGCCATATGTACCAGTGGATCTCCAGCAACTGCAATTTTGCCTCCCACAGACATTTGGCAACGTTTGGAAATTCTTTTTGGTTGTAATAACTCAGCAAGTGGGGTGTGTTACTGGCATCTAGTAGACAGAAATCAGGAGTTCTGCTAAACAACCTAGGAGGCACAGGACAGCCCTCCCAACAACAAAGAATTAACATGTCCAAAATGTCAATAGTGCTGAGGTCAAGAAACACTGGCATATGCCAACATTTTAAAATCTGATCACCTCATATCTGACATTCTATTCAGCCCTCTCATGCTGTGTTGAATAGTGTCCTCCAAAATTCATGTCCACCCAGAACCTATGAATGTGACCTTATTTAGAAATTGGTTCTTTGCAGATAGATGTAACCAAGTCAAGATGAGGTCTTATTGGATTATGGTGGACCCTAATCCAATGACTAGTATTCTTACAAGTAGAGGTAAATTTGGACAGAGTCACGCACAGAGGGAAGATGGCCATGTGAAGACAGAGGCAAAGCCTGGAATTATATTATCATAAGCCAAGAAACACCAAGGACAGCCGGCAACCACCACAAGCTAGAAGCCAGGAAGGATTCATCCCTAGAGTCTTAAGTGGGAGCATGGCCCTTGACTTCAAAATTCCAGTCTCCAGAATAATTTCTGGAAAATAAATCTCTGTTGTTCTACACCACCCAGTTTGTGTGAATCTGGTGTGGTAGCACTAGGAAACTAAGACCCTCCCTTGTGCAACAAGACCACAATCATAGCTCCAGCGTTCCCTGCGGCCCTCCACCATACCCACAGGTATTGCTCGAAGTAAGACCAAGCTCAGGAAAAATCACCATTCAGTCAACAAATATTTACTAAGCAACTCTGATATTTTAGGCATTTGTACTATATCAATGAACAAAAAGAAATAAAGATCTTCTCAAACATAGCAATAAATTCTTGTATATACTTGGCATTTAAACAAATTATTTTGCTGAGATCTGAGAAAAGGGAGCAAAAGGAAGAAGGCAAGTGCAAAAGGCATTACATTTCAAGGCAGTAAAAGTATTCCAAAACTTAAAAAGAGGTGCGTTTTTTATACTTGTGAGTGAATCTGTCTCTACAGCTCACACTTAGAAATTCTCTACAGCTGAGGAAGCTGATTCAGGAACATATTTTAAAGTCAAGGAATCTGACTTGTTTTAGAAGTAAATGCCTTCCAGGAATTTTAAATTGTTTGTTTGTTTGTTTGTTTGAACTCATTTTTATTCTCCTCCAATCCTGGGGTGCCTGGGTGGCTCAGTTGGTTAAGCGACTGCCTTCGGCTCAGGTCATGATCCTGGAGTCCCGGGATTGAGGTCCGCATTGGGCTCCCTGCTCAGCAGGGAGTCTGCTTCTCCCTCTGACCCTCCCCCCTCTCATGCTCTCTCTCTATCTCATTCTCTCTCAAATAAATAAATAAAATCTTTATTCTCCTCCAATCCTTTGCTTTTTATGAGACCTTATTCTTGTCAACTACACCTCTGCCCACAGTGGAGCCCCAGAATTTCTATATAGGATGAGTTAAAATGAGCAATGTGGTCACAAAGGAGAGCAGGGGACTTGTCCAAAGATGTACCTCCACAGCAGGGACATGGTTTCCTTAGACTGCATGTTTCTTTGGGGCAGCTAAAGCATCTACGTTAGTTGGCCAACAACTATATTTTTTTAAAAAGCTAACTCTTCCATGCTACACACACACACACACACACACACACACACCCAAATACACATGATAACTCTGAACTGATTGGCATAATTCAGTGGAATGATTCCTGGCTTTTAATGTTTTAAATTCTAGAGATGGGGTACACTGTCTTTTGTATTAGATGCACATCTAAACAACTTTAATCCATGGAAGAACATGATGAAGATATTCCATGTCTTCCTACAATGTACCTTTCAAAAGCCTGGGAGGCTCAATTGGTTAAGTGTTCGACTCTTGATTTCGGCTCAGGACATGATCTCGGCTCAGGGCATGATCTCAGGGTCGTAAGATCTAGCCCTGCGCTGAGCTCCGTACTGGGCGTGGAACCTGCTTTAGATCTCTCTCTCTCCCTCTCCCCCTATTCCTCTCCCGCCTCTCTCGCCTTCTCTTAAAAAAAAGGTGGGGTGAAGAAGGAATCAATTCTGATTTCAAGAAACCTAAAGCCCCTTTGAGAAGTGATCAACTGAAATGCTAATAGATTGCCCAAGTTGGGAATGCGGACCTAGAAGTCACACAGGCCTGAAGTAAACACTTGGTAAATATTTGCCCAGAGGTGAGAGTTGAGACTACATATAAAAATGAGATCTGGCCTCTCTCCAAGATAATGATTATATACTCCATGTCACCAAAATAGATCTGAATAAGATCTGAATCTTAAGATGGCTATAAAGTTCAAAGCAGAAATAAAAGTTTTAGCTTTTCCTTTAAACAAAAGAAAAAAAAAAGTTTCTCAGTGAAAATGGAATAGGGTAGCAAAATCAGAAGAAAAATTAGCCAGAAAAAACGAGGTAATTTTTGGGCTCTCCAAATCCATGCTTTTTATTGGGGGAGATAAAAGAAAATGATTTGGAATGCTTAAAAATGCAAGGAACTATTACCATTTCATAAAATCTACTCATCACCAAGTAAATTTCACTTCTAAACCTAATCTAGGATATTAATGCGAACACACTTTAGCTTCAACATGTTTCTGCTTATGTTTTTTAATGGAAAAACAAAGCAGTTTCCTTTTAGGATTTATGTCTTATTAATGTCAATAATCTAAATTAAGATGCAGGTAGAAATGAGAAACTTACTCTGTCCTTCCAAAGAAGGAAACCTTTCTGTTCCCAAGAATGAATAGCACAGTGTTAGACTCTGGTAAACTCTAAGGTGTGCATAGCTCAGGGCTTCCCTGGGTTGCACTGGAACTGGAACAGATTATCAACACCTCAGAATCTACACATTTACATTTACCCCGACTATTTTCAACTTCTCCTATATATTTAAAAATGAAATGTACCTGAGTAAAAAGGACAGTGAACTAAGAATTAAATTATCTAGGCTAGTACATGTGATGCTTTTTCCCATTTGGAAAGTCATTCAACATCTCTAATTTTCAGGTTTCCATTACCTATAAATTTCCTGTGATACATAATTCACCTATTGGCCGTACAGACTGTTTTTAAAGGGAGGTCAGATCAAAGGTATGATATTTTTAAGTGCAGAGGTCTTGCACTTAAATCACTTCAGTATAAAGAGTGTAGTCGTTAAGGTATTGACCCAGGTAAAGATGAAGTGAACACCTTAACAAATTTAAGACTACCAAAACTTTTCCTATTTAAAAGAATGTCTAGGAAACTGTTCTATTGAAAATTGTTCAGTCAATATGAAGGCACTAAAAATCACAGTTCCCAAGTGTACAGAGCCCATAAATGGAACCTATGACTAAAAATTGTAAGTACAAAAAAATAGAAATAAAAAAAATAAAAATCACAAGTACAAAGAGGTGCTTTGGAGGCGCCTGGATGGCTCAGTTGGTTAAGCATCTGCCTTCAGCTCAGGTCATGTCCTGGGATCAAGTCCTGCATCGAATGGGGCTCCCTGCTCATCAGGGAGTCTGCCTCTCTCTCTCCACCTGCCTCTCCCCCAGCTCATGCTCTCTCTCAAATAAGTAAATAAAATCTAAAAAAAAAAAAAAAAAAGAGGTGCTTTTGACCATTCTAAAGAGCAAGATGTAATAGAAACATTTTCAGCAACCATTCTTCTCCTTATCCTAGATTTTTATTGTTTTAACTTGTGAAGTGAAAGTGTTATTTGGTACTATTTGGAGGTCTATTTTTACTTAAGAGGTTTCACAGGTGGGAAGGTCAATTAAAAGCTCAACAGAATTATCAAGAACTTAGCCTGACAGCCTATATAAGAAATCCCAAACAATCGTTTGTTCTAATTTTTTGGAAAAAGTAATTTTTGCACATGGACAGTTATCAAATCACATGAGTACATTGTTATTTAATATTAGCTGATTCTGCTCTGCTCTTTTGAGCTAAAATTGAGGCACTGAAAATGCCTTTATTGCAGAGTCCTTCTTTATAATATTCATTTTAAATTATTTTTGCCAAGAAAATTCGTATGGGTTTTGCAACTAGTATGAAAAAAAAGGGAGAGCCCTGGTGTCCAGTGCCTCTTTCTTGAGCTAGCCAACTAACCAAGGATGAGTCACCTGACCTCAGGTCTCAGTATCTTCAACTGTAAAAGCAGCTTGTTGGCTTAAAATACTTAAAGGTCCCTTTCAGCTCTTAACATTCTACTCTTATAATTAAACAAAGAAGTGAATTATCCTGGATTAATGGCTTAAGTACTGGTAAAAATCAGAAGCAATTATTTCTAAGATACGATAATATACCAAAACTTCAAGAAGCAGAGTCAGAAGGAACAAATAAGATTACAGAATCCATCTTTCCTAGGGCTTTGAAGAAGCCCTAGGAAAATGATTCAGCATTCAATAACCCTTCTTCCACAGCATCCTGGGAATATAAAATAAAAAGCATTTTACCAAAGCTAGCGCCTGCAGATTTAAACATAAAGATAATACATCACCTGTAATTACACCTTAACAATGAGCAAATAAGAGATCTAACACCATAAGCTAGAAAGTGTGCTGCTGAAGCTAGTTAAGTGTACATTCCAGATCACCACAAAGACACTCTAACTTTAATTCTGCCCATCCAGCTAGCTCCAGGAACAGAGGGCACTCATTTGACAGAACTTGAAACAGCATTCACAAGTTTTCCAAAAGCTCCCAGGGAAGCCAGGTCAAAGATCTTCAGAAGGAGAAACCATGATGAACATCAGCTTTATTCTCAGTTACGTATTCTACACATTTTGTACTAAGGTGAACATAGAAGGAAAAAACATAAAATAAATAAAAAGTTTTAATCCTCATAATCTTTGTTCAAATAATTCCTTTTAAAATATTCCCTGCAGCTACTTCTAAATGGAGGAATTGAGGGTAGATGGTAGAAGGAACCACTGTTCCAATGAGAGATCATTTCATTCACTTCCAACATGTTTTAACAAAGAGGTATATATAACTTCAAATAGCTTACTGAGCACTTCCTAAAAGATTGTGTGTGCTGAATTCTGTTCTTAGTTGTCCCTGTTGTATGACTGACCTATTAAAACTATCAATAAAGGTAGAAACTGACAAGGTCAAAAAGACAATGAATTGAAGAAATTCAATTAATGTTTATGAAAAGTAGGACAAGATTGTCTAAGGGTGAAAAGGCAGGGAGGAGAATAAAAGACTAATAATATTTCCAGTCGTTTCCACCAATGCCCACCTCCACATTACAAGGCTCCCACTATTCAGAAATCTGAGTATGATTTTAGCCTGCCTACATTTCCTTGCCAAAATACACACTACACATAGCCTAACACAGACTGTATCTGTTAGAGTACTAACAACTGAGTCCTGGCAGCACACGGAAGTAGTGTCCTGTAATGAAAAAGTGCAACGTGTCAGTCGGCTTGGGAGTTTCTGAAGCGGCGGCAATTGCAGCAAATCATCATTCTGCAACATGTGGGCCACAAAATCTGAATTGGAGAATGAAGGGTATCCCTTTTTCTTTTTCTTCCCCCACCCCCTTTTTTTAAACGTGGGGGCGGGGAAGGGGGGGAAGATCCAGAAATAGACAAGGTAATGGTGGCCACTCCAAGATAGATAAGGAACTCCTGGCAACCTAGCGTCCCTTGGGATAGGATGCTACTTTGAAGGCAAGAGGAGTAAGTTTCACTCTCAGTAAGCTCACTCCTTAACACTAAGGATACTCATTGATTGTTCGTGGAAAAGGTAACCTGCGTTCAAATTCCTTTGCCCCATTCCTAATTACAATCTGGGGTTGGTAAATTAAAACATCAGCAAAAGGGCCAAATGACACCCCGAGCTGGTCAGTGCCCTTGAGAGAACTAGCCACTTCCCGACTACGGTCTCCCCTTCCTTTCCCAGACTCGAAAATTAGTTTTGAAGTGGGAATCGCGATGGAGCGTTCAGAGGTGCAGCACTTACCCCCATTCACCCCTATAGATGGCTCCAGTTTGGCTCCGGCGATCGCCAGCACTATTCCAATCATGAACCATTCTTTCCTCATTCTCTCCAGCAGCCTCATGTTTGTTAGGGTGGGTGGGTTTTGTTTATTTGTTTGGCTTTTTTTCTTTTTAAGCTGCGATCGCTTAATCCCCGGGGCGTCTCCACACTTTCCACGGTCCCTCCAGACATGCAGCAGAGCAAGTCAAATTGCCACTTGTAAACTAAAGACCAGGGGGTTGCTCCGGCGGCTTTGAGGAGGGCTGGGAGTAGTAGTATCCAGTGACAGGGAAGTCTCAGTGAGCGCCGCCATCACTACCACACGCCTCATAATAGACGCGCACATTGCCACGGCAGCTCTATCCGCGGCTCCCAAGCACAAATGCTCTGAAGCGGACACGGGCCAAGTCGGCCAAGGCAGGCGATCAGATAAGGGAAACTGGCTGCCTGGTGTGGCTGACAGACGCCACCGCCAGGACCTGCGGAACCTTAGGAATGACTGGTGTTCGGAGAGACGTTAGACTTCACAGCTACCCAGCCTTATCGAGGGTCCCGCTCCGACAAACTTTTAGGCACAGCTGCCCGCGCCCCTGGAGCACATCCATGGAGAAACTTTCTTTTGCTTCGCCATGAACTTGCGGGAAAGGCTAGCATGGACTCCAGGCAGGGATTTCTCCGTTGGCAGCTGCGGCGGCGGGGTTCAGGGGTTTTTTTTTTAGTGGCGCGCTTCTTCGGGGCATTACGACGCTTCCCCGACGCCGGCGTTGACGTGTGCGCCGGGGGAAGGGGAGGCCACTGTCGGTCTCCAGGTTCTCCGCGGGAGCCCCGGGAGTTAGAGGCGCTCCGAGGTCCGCGCGGGAAAGCGGCTCCTTCTTTTGAGGAGTTTTAGCCCCGAGGGTGGGTTGGAAATTGGGCGTTCACCTAACGCCCAAGTCCGCAGGACCCCTGCCTTCCAGCATCCTCTGCATCCCGAGAGGGCGGGCGGGACCAGCCAGGTCCGTGGCTTGTTGGACCCGAGGCCCCGAGGCCCGAGACCCCGCAGGCCCCCGGCAGTGGGGAGGTCTGCAAGGGTTCAGTACTCTCCTGGGAGCAGGGGACCAGGTCTTCCTTCGGGGGCAGTGATGAGTGCTCAAGTTCCCTCCAGACAGTCCTCAAGCTCCCTCCCAGCGAAGCTGAGGATGGGCAGAGTGGGGTTCGAGCAAGGGAGTCTGGAGGGTGCGCGAGTGCACGCTCTTGCTTGACCCTCAGGGCCTGCCCACCCAAGCAGCAGGACAACTGTGGGAAGGGGGCCAAGGACCTCAAGTCAAAAAAAAAAAAAAAAAAAAAAAATGATGAGGAACCGAATGGAGGGGAGCTCCCGCCTTCCATTGGCCCTCGTGCTAGATTCTATCCAGCTGTCCCCCAGTTTCTCCCTTGAGGTTTTCTAGCAACCAGTGACATTGATTATTTCATGAATGGACTTTTTACTCCTAGACCCAGCAGGAACTTCAACTTCTCCCCAGTATGCACCAAAATAAATGAACAAATAAAATACTATCTGACATTTTGAAGTAGTGTGGTGTCTAACTGGAACCTCAGGTTTGTAAGAGACTTCTAGGATTGTTCAGTGATGCCAGCCTTTAATTCTGAATTTATCTGGAGATTGAAAGAGACTCATTTGGTAATTTCCTCTACTTATTTAGCTTTATCTTGATGACATGACTTGCTGTCCAAAAACTAAGCCAGTTTTTGCAGTTATGCCACCAGTCGTAGGTTACACAGTGTGGAGTGTCATCTAATTATTACATCAGGCACAATGACAAAAAGTGAAACTCAAGATAAAAAGAACTTAATAGGAAGACATAGATGACATTAAACAACCTGAAAATGGGAAAGAAATCACATGAGATGTGATGAAACCTGATGTTAATTATCAGGCAGTCACCAGATAAGTGGAGATGAAAGATAGTTTACACACAATTATCTTCAGTCATTGAAGATATGCTCTTGTATTTAAAAAAAAAATCATTATATGTTATGATTACAGAGAATTAGGCCAGTTTAATTTTATGGCTGTTTGCAAATTCCTATTTACTAAGAGCTCTTTGATCTGTTTACAGGAGAATCTAACGCATGGAAAGGTTTTTTTGTTTTTAATGATACTTAAAGGAAAATATAGTGTGCTGCGATTTCTGTTATGTTACTGTAAGACCTATATTAGTTTCCCATGACTACCCTAACAAATACCTAAAACTGGATGCCTTAAAATAACAAATCTGTTTTCTCGTAGCTCTGGAAACCAAAAGTCCATAGTCAAGGTGTTGGCAAGGCCATATTTCCTCTGGAGGCTCTAGAGAGAGAATCCTTCTTTGCCTCTTCCAGCTTCTGGTGGTTGTTGGCATAACTTGGCTTCCTTGCCTTATGGCCATATCACTCCAATCTCTGCCCCTCATCTTCCCATCATCTTCTCCTCTGTGTGTCTGGCTGGTGGCCACATCACTCCAGTCTCTGCATCTGTCTTCACATTGCCTCCTCTCTTCTGTCTATGTCTCCTCTTCTGTGTGTCTCTTATAAAGACATTTGCCATTGAATTTAGGGCCCACCCAGATAATCCAGAATGATCTCATTTTAAGATCCTTAACTACACCTGCAAATATTCTTTTTCCAAATTAGGTGATTGTACTCTGTCGAATATGACCCCAAATATTTATGTGCACCTGGAGCCTCCAAATGTGATCTTATTTGAAATTGAATCTTGCAGATGTAATTAGTTGAGGTCATACTGGATTAGGATGGGTCCCAAATCCACTTAAGGTGTCCTTATAAGGAGAACATGTGGTAACACACAAAAGAGACATGAGGAGGAGAAAGTTACATGAAGATGAAAGCAGAAGACTAGAGTGATGTGTCCACAAGCTGAGGAATGCCAAAGATTCTGCCTCGGAAACAGCCACCAGAAGCTGGAAGAGAGAAATAGAACAGATTTTTCCCTCAAAGCCCCCAGAAGGAACCAACCCTGCTGACATCTTGATTCCAGAATTCTGGCCTGAACTGTGGGAGAATAAATTTCTGTTGTTTCAAGCCACCCAGTTTGCAGTACTTTGTTCTGGCAACTCTAGAAAACTAGAAATGGAATCATTCACAGATTCCAGGGATTAGATATGGATCTGTTTTTGGTGTGCCCACTGTTCAACCTACTACAAACCCCTTCCTGCCCTCTCTTTCTTCCATTACTTTTTCTTCAATAATTCTATACCCTTTCTCTTTCATTCATTTTTTTCCTGTCATTTTTTCCTTCCCTCTGTCTCTTCACCTTAGTTTTTTCTCTTTATTACCCCTGCCACTTCACCTGACATCATCCCAATGAAAATGTACATGTGAAAGCACACGTCTCTAAAAGACACATGAAAAATGCTCTTTGTTCAATAAATATTATATTTGTATATTGAACAAATATTTAATGGTCTCCACTACGTGCCAGCATGTGTCAGTGTTGTGCATTCAGTTATGAACAAAAAAAGACAAAACCTGCCCTCAGGAGTTTATAATCTAGTAGAGGAGACAGATGTAAACAAACATGTAATTACGAATTGCCATTGGAAAGGAACAGGATGTTGTGAATAATCTAGATTGGGGAAAGCCTGCTGAGATCAGAAGGATGAGCAGGCAGGTGGGAGAAAGCTATTACTCAGCAAGGAAGAGCTTGACACCATGGAATTCAAAGACTGGGATAGCTAGATGAGTCAGTGAAGGGAGAGTGATGTGGAAAGGGTAGAGAGAACTGGGCAGGGTACAAATCACGTATGACCTCTCATGTCATCACTGAGGATTCAGATTTTATTAAATACTTAGGAGGCCACTGAAGGATTTTAGACTGGCTAGTGATGATATGTCCAGTGTGCTGGGAAAATTCCTTAAGAAGCATTCTCTCCACAAACAGTTCAGGAAGAAGTGACTAAGTGAATGGAGCTGGGAAAGACAATTAGTATAAAAACTGTTAAGCAGAAAGAATTAAAAAAAAATGACCAGTCACCTCTAGGGGAATGGGGAAGCAGTCTAAAATGACTCCCAGAATGTCTTTCAGATAGATGCCAGTGCCATTCACTCAGCCAGGGAATCTTTACAAAGCAGATTTGGGGAACAGATTTTAAATTTAGTTTATATCTTGTGTGCAAGGCCACCTAGGCATATAAGGAGAGATGTCCGAAGGCAGGTAAAATGAAGGTTTGAGCTCATGAAAACACAGTTGCTATAGTTCCTGGATTCTTCAACAATAGCTTATGGAAACCATAGTTATTAATGTAGCAAATATTTACTTTTAAACCTTGTTATTCACATTGGTTACTCAGTCTCTTTGAAGATGGTTTGCTTACTTCTAATACTTATGAATGTTTACTATATGCCAAAACAGGGATACATCTTACTCTCACGGACTTTATGTTTAATAAAATGTTGAGAGGAATTCTAGCTCATCAGGCTGTTGAAAAGGTTCAGTGGGATAGTGTATATAGATTGCCTTGCACGGAACAGATGCTCGGTTACTCATTTATTCAACAAATATTTATTGAGCTCCTTTTGCGAGGCATTATTCTGGGTACTGGGGTTACAAGGAAAAGTGAGAGACAAGGGTTCAGCTTTGCTTCTGTATTCCAATAATTGCATAAAAAGAAAAGGAATAAGTAGTGATAAATGCCATGATGAAAAGAAAACAAGTCACATGATAGAGTAACAAAGAGGCTACTCTGAGTGGTGGGAGAAGGCCTTTCTGAAGGCATGCAATTTAAGCAGAGACCCAAATGATGGGGAAACGTCCACAATGCTAATATTTGGAAGATGAGCACTTCAAGGCAGAGGGAACAATTGGTGAACAACCTAAGTTACTTCCCTAAGGTAGGATGATCTTGGCATGTGTATTAGTTTTCTACTGTGGCTGTTAACAAGTTACCTCAACTTAGTGGTTTGAAACAACACAAATATGTCATCTCACAGTTCTGGAGCTCAGAATTCAAAAATGGATCTCACTGGGCTAAAATCAGCATATCAGCAGGTCTGCACTCTTTTCTGGGTTTCTAGAGGAGAATCTATTTCCTTTTCCTGCTTCTAGGGGCTACTTGCAGTCCTTGGCTTTTGGCTCCCTTCATCTTCAAAGTCAGCAACTGCCCACCCAGTCTTTCTCATGACGAATCATTCTGACACACTCTGCTTCCCTCTTTCACTTATAAAGACCCTTCTGATTATGATGGGTTCTCTGGGTTCACAATGTCTCCATCTTGAGATGCCTCCTTTAATCACAACTGCAAAGTCCCTTTGGCCATGTAAAATAACATATTCACAGGTTCTGGGGATTAGAATGGAGCCATCTTTGGGGACCGTTATTCTGCCTACTATGGCATGTTAAAGGTATAGAAAGGAAGGCCAATATGACAGAATATAGTGTGTTGCAGGGGAGGGGGACTGAGTGGGAAGAGGCAGGGGCCAGATCATCCAGATCATGTATGTGTTTGTAGACCCTAGGTTATGAAATGTAGATTTTATTTAACTGTGGTGGGAAGCTATAGGAAAATTTTAAGCAAGGAAAGAACATATTGGCTGTTGTGGGGGGCAGGAGCTTTAAAGAAGAAGAAGGGAAACCAGTTAGGAGGCTTTTGGAGTGGTTGAAGGGAGAGCTCTTGTTGGCCTGCACACGAGAGACAAGTGGCAGTGGGGAGGAAGAAAGGTAGATCATTTCCACTTATGTTACAGAGGCAGAGACAACACTTGCTGCTGGATTAGGTTTAGATGACTCAGGATGACTCCTAAGGTTTAGCTAAATCCACTGGTTGGGTAAATGTTGGTATCATTTACAAAGATGAAAAAGATAGGGAAGAGCAAATTTAGTAAGGAAAATCAAGATTTATTTTGAGACAGCCATGAGATGCCTGTGTAAAATTCACCTGGAGATTAGCCAGTTGGCTAAACAGTTCAGAGTAAGGTCAGGGCTAGAGAGAAAAATGTAGGAGTCATTGGCATGAGTGGTCTTTAAAGCTATGGGATTGGATAAAACTACCCAGAGAATCAGTGTGTACTGAAAAGAGTCACAATAAAAGAAGACAGGTGAACTACCACCCTCCAGAGATCTCACCCTCTTTTCAGACATACAGCCGTGCTCTACTCAAAGATCTTCAGTGGCTTCATATATCCTGTAGAATAAAATCCACATTCCTTAGTCTAACATACCATGATCTACACATTCTATAGGTCATTGTGAGTGACTTAAACAAAATTTATTTTCTCACGTTCCGGGAGAACTGGAAGTTCAAGATCAAGGTGCTGGCAGGGTCGGTTCCACTCTCCTTGGCTTGCAGATGACTGCCCTCTTGCTGCTTCTGCACACCGTCTTTTCTCTGTGTGCCCACACAACCCTGGTGTCTTTTTCCTCTTCTCATAAGGACATTAGTCATGTAGGATTAGAGCCCCACCCTAATGGTCTCATTTTAACTTAGTCACCCTTTAAAGGCCTTATCTCCAAAAGATTATATTCCCAGGTACCGGAGGTTGGGAATTCAACATATGAATTTTGGGAGGACACAATTCAGCCTATAATAGTGGACTTATAGAATATGACAGAAGTGATTACATGGCCCTTCCAAAACTAGATTTCCAAAAAAACTGTGGCTTCTGTCTGGGATCTTCTCTTTAGCTTGCTTCTTTGCTGAGGGAGGCCAGCTGCCATGAGGTAAGCTACTATCAAGATGCCCAGTGGCAAGGAGGTGATCTCTCCCTCCTACAGCCAGTCAGAACCTAAGGCTTGGAAGTGGATCCTTCAATAGAGTGGCAAGGCTGCTGCCCTGGCCTCTACCTCAACAGCAGCCCATGGCACCCAGCTAAGCCATGCCCAGATTTATGACCCATAAAAACTGTGAGATAAATCATGTTTGTTGTTTTAAGATGGGAAATTTGGGGGGGTAGCTTATTACACAGTAATAGAGACCTAATACTCAAGCCAAATGGGAAAAAGTTGAAAAGAGGCTACAGTGAGCATAAACAACTCAGTCAAGAAGTTTTGTTATGCTGTTGAGCACAGAAATTATCTGGAAACTGTGGAGAGATGTGGATCAAAGAGGAGTTTCTTCTTTTGAAGATGAGTGACATTAGAGCATTTCCATATGCTGACAAAATGATCCATTAGAAAAGGAAACCTTATTAATGAAGGAGAGATAGGGGTTATGATAGGTCATAATGATGATAGGTCATAATAATGATAGGTCATTATTCTAATGATAAGACCTCTGCCAAAAGATGTCGACTTCCTAATCCCTGGAACCTGTGACTATGCTGCTTTACATGGCAAAAAGGGACTTTGTAGTTGTAATTAGCTTAAGGACCTTAAGATAGGAAGAACATTCTGGGTTATCCAGGTAGGCCCAATGTAATCAAAAGGGTCTTTACAAGATGGAAGAGGGCTGCAGGAGTCAGAGAAGGAGATGTGAAATGGAAGTAGAATTTAAAGTGATGAGATGACTAGAAGGGGTCCATGAGCCAAGAAATATAGGCAGCCTCTGGCACTGGAGAAGGCAGGGAGATACCCCTCCCAACCCCCAGCAGCCTCCGGAAGTAGGCAGCCCTGCCAACCCTTTAGTTTCAGCCCAATAAGACCTATTTCAGATTTCTGACCTCTAAAACTGTAGGATAAGAAATTTATGTGGTTTTAACCTACTAAATGTATGATAATTTGTTACAGGGGCTATAGGAAATTCATACAGTGGCTAACTTGAGTACTTGAGAAGATAAATATTGACCCTTTCTATAAAGATGGGAGGGAAGATAAAATCTTTTTGTCCTCAAGTAGCTGAGGTTTGGAGGAATTTAGAGCACAGGCAAAGCCTCTATATCCCCAGACCATATTAACCTGGGAAATGACCATTTGTTCTTTAAAAAGATTGTTTCTATATTATGGTTTAGGATTTCTTTAAGGGATACATAAAGCAGTACATAAAGACAGATCCAAAAAAAGGGATACTGCATTGACTAGCTCTATATTCTGATTATCTATCACTGTGTAACAAACCACCCCAAAACAGAGGCTTAAAACATGAACCAGCTACTTCTCTTTTAAGAGTACAGCTCTCGGGGTGCCTGGGTGGCTCTGTTGGTTAAGCATCTGCCTTTGTCTCAGCTCACGTTCCCAGGCTCCTGGGATTGAGCCCCACAGGTCCTGGGATTGAGCCCTGCATCCTCACACTCCAACCACAGCATTCCTCTTGATTTCTTCCAGTTATCCACACTCCAACCACAGCATTCCTCTTGATTTCTTCCTTTCCTAGTCTATAATTAATCACTCACCAAGATGAGTTTCTTTTTCCCTCCAAAACTGTACTTACTTGTGTGCAACCCTTCCTGTTCATTTTAGTACTACCCTAGTTCAATTGTTCATTTCCTTTTACCTGGACCATTGCAATTGGCTCTACATAACTGATCTCTCCATCTCTGTAACTCTAATAACACCACTTCTCTGCTCAGGTAATATTTCATATCTTCCTACCTGGTGCCTGGCACACAATAGGTTTTGTGTTCACGAGAGCCTCCCTGAATTTGGTCAGCTGGGCGATGCTGACAGGGTCAAACTTCTGAGCCTATGAAACTGGGAAACAGGCCCTGAATGGTAATGAAACCACCACAGTAAGTAATTTCTTAGTGGCCAGCCAGGTTTTCTTCTCCTGGTAACTCCCAATGGTAGTTTGCCATTTAAACTATGACAAGAATTATTTTCCTCATACTACAGATGGGAAAATGAAGAAAGATAAGCTAAATTTTCCCCATGACCAATAAATGGCAGATTCAGGCTTCAAACTTAAGTAAGCTTGACCTTAGAACTTCAGGGAGTGGACATTAGTGATAAGAATATATCTCCAAAGGGCACCTGGGTGGCTCAGTGGTTAAGCATCTGCTTCGGCTCAGGTCATGGTCCCAGGGTCCTGGGATAGAGCCCCACATCGGGCTCCCTGCTCAGCAGGAAGCCTGCTTCTCCCTCTCCCACTCCCCCTGCTTGTGTTTCCTCTCTCACTGTGTCTCTCTGTGTCAAATAAAAAAAAAAAAAGAATACATCTCCAAGCATCCAAATGCCCAGGTTAAAATCCTGACTCTATTACTTACTGCTATTCCCAGGTGACTCTGGAAAAGTCACTTGACATTCCTTAGCCTTAGTTTCCACATCTGAAAATGGGGGGTAATTGTCATATCTACCTTTATGGGCCGTTATGATGATAAGTAAATATGTCAGAAACATAACCAGTGTCAAAAAATATTGTGATACTTTCTCCCTTATACCTTGACCCACATCAAATTGTGCAACTTCTATGAAAGCTTTTCCTGCTCTCTTGAGCCAGAAATAATATTTCCCTGTGTGCATTTCCTCCCTTGTTGCAATTACATTAAAGTTATTTGTGTACCTACTTTCCTATACTATATTTGAAGCTTCTTAAGAATAAGGATTGTGGTTTTTGGTTTTTTGTTTTTTCCCTGACATCCACACCAGCTAACATAGTACCATGAGATATAATAAACATTTGCTATGTTTATTGACTGGAATAATTGGTGCAGAATCAGAGGATATAATGTAGAGAGAAAAAAGCGGGATTTACCTCTTTGTTAGTATACCATGTATCCAAAGTTAAAATTTTCCTGGATTAATTTAATTGTTTCAGTTCCATATCACCCTGTCTATTCACTTGTTGGTAGCATATATTCTGAGTGTTTACTGTGTTGACACAGCCAAACCAGGTGTTTCGGGTCATATGCAGATGAGTGTTTAGTGTAGACATGGCATAAATGTCTCCCATGATAAGTATGGGCTTGAGTAACAAAGTATATACCAGGCAATGAATCTTTGAACCTAATAAATATCTAATAACATGAAGTGAGTGATAAATGAAAAACAAATGAAAAGGTTAAAATTTAGCCCCTATTAATTCTTCGGTTCATGATTAAACAACTGGTTCCTTTCCAATGCTCCAAGTTGGCTACCTATACTGTCTTACTTCACCCAGATTTTACCAACTCTTTCCTGTCTTTATGATGCTTTTAACTCAACCAACTCCCACACTCTCCATCAAGAACTTCTCAGGTCTTGAGATACTTGGCTGGCTCAGTCAGTGGAGCATGCAACACTTGATCTCAGGGTTGTGAGTTCAAGCCCCACTTTGGGTGTACAGATTACTTAAAAATAAAATCTTTAAAAAGAGAGAGAGAGAACTCAAGTCTTAGCATGGACTTATAAGGAAATTGGAAGTGTAGAACTCCATTCAGACAAGTTAAATAAAAAGCCCCCCAGCGATGTATAGAAACCTAATTTAGATGGAATTGTTTGTTCAATAGTCAACCCATGTAATTCATTTATTACTGGTGGATAATTTGTGAAAATTACAATAGCATTATGATATGATTTTATATTTTTCTTTTGAGAAGTTGAATAAGTCTTATGTTTGCTTTTTTAATTATTTGAAGTAATTACAATTTAAATGAAAAATCCATAAGGACATAATTCTTGACATGTCATGTAACCTTCGAACAGATGTATATTTAAGAGCAATAGTTTTGATTGGAGAATACTTTTATGCTAATGAATATTTTTAGCCCCAAAATGTTACCATGAAAGAAAATGCTGAGTTATTTTCCTGTATTCTAAATATAACAAAGATAAAGATACATAGTGGTCTTGCCAATTACAACAGAATACTACCAATACATGCTTAATTTGAAAACATATTGTAGCTAGCTAGCTAATTTCCAAAATAAATATATGGTAATCAGCTTCTCTGAGTGTTGCTAAAACGTTTTACAGAGATAGAGTACTATTTTATTCTTTGATAAAGAACAACACACAGACTAATATTAAACAGTTATGAAAATTCCAACTCAAATATAAGAGGTCATGTTTTACATTAGACTAGGAGTATAACCACTTCTCTTTTCTCCTGCACAGGAATTTAGGCACTTAGCTTCTATTGTATTTGTGTTAATGAGAGTTATGTATGTAGATTCCCTCAATTCAAAGGTCATTATGCCCTCTTCACATTGATAGCAACTGGGTTTGTCACTGTGAAAGATGTAATGCTACTCTCTTTCCTTAACCCATAGTCTGTGAATGTGTCTCTTTACAGAAGACCTTATGCTCCCGTGGTTTGTGGAAACTCTCCACCTAATAGTTTCTCAGTCTCTTAAGTGGAAATCTGTCTCAGGAAATTAAGGACAAAGAGGAGAGTAGACAGCAGTGGATGATAAGCTATTGGGAAGCACAGTAAATAATGGAGGGAAATGCAGCCCGAAAGAGAGGGATCATTTAAGGCTATTAGATGACAAATCCACTTCAATGCAGTTATTATACCTGTAAATATAGAAAAATGATAATGTTGACAACTCTTCATCACACAATCTGTGTCATTAATAAATGATGAAGGATAGAAAGAATAAAAGAAATAAAGCCAACACTGTGCATAACAATATCACAGAAGCACTTGGAAAAACTAGCTAAGCTAAAAACAAAGACGTAACTTGGTACCATTAATGAAGAATGACTGAGATAAGAAGGAAAAATTCAAAAGCATGTGTGTGTAGAAAATAGCATGAATAATATAGGTTTTGTTGCTTAAATGTTTTACTTTACCTTACAATTATCAGAAAAAATTAATGTATGATAATTACCTGAGTAATTTTTTAAAATGTTGGTTGTTAGGGAAAAGATAGCTGCCTTCATTCCTCTAGGGCAGGGCAAAGATCATTCATAGAGTAGCTGTCCGCTTCATATCCCTGAGAGAAATGCCAAACACATTAAAATTCTCCAGAGGGCATTTTTTTTCTCCTACTAGAAAATTATGTATAGCTGTATCTCTGATTGTCCTGTAAGATTGGGCATCAACTGGAGTAATAAGTCTGATTTAAGAACAAACAAAGATCTAAAAGAAACTTAGAAACCTTACGTCTCTGTAATTTGCAGACTTGTGTACATTCTACGAGGTTCTTGGTGCTCCCGAAGGCTCCATGTTTCGAAGAACAGATTGGGTTGGCTGATTCAAGGGCTGTGTAATCAGAATGGGTGGTAGGGATTGCTGGCAGTCTCCCCTTGTCCATATTCTCCTTTTTTTCTTAGTGATAGAACTCCTGATTCTAGCTGGGCACATGCTGCCAAAAAAAGATTCCAGTTTCCTTAGTAGCTGGTAAGTTGGCATATGACCAAGTTCCACCAATGGAATGTAATTGGAAGGGCCTGATTTCTAAGAAGAACCTCAAAGAAAAGGGAAGTTCACCTCTTTGTACCTTTCTCTTCTAGCTAGCTGGAATGCAGATGGAAAGGCTTAAATCCCAGCATCTGTCTTTCCACCAAGACTGGCAGAGCACAAAAGGCATCTTTGGAGCTGCCCTACTTACTCTAGACTGCCTACCCTCAGATTGTATGTATATGAGAGAGAAACAAACTTCTATCTTTTGTATCACTATTATTTTGAGTTTCCTAATCTTAATTAATGTGTTACGCATTTTTGAAAACTAGAAAAGTAAGCAGTAATCTCTTGATCTAAAGAGTGATCAAAAAGTGAATTGCTAATGCTGAATAATGCCTAATTATTGCTTTCAACTCATAAAATGTTTTGAACTTACACAGTAGAAACTGAATCATTGATGATAGATTGATTATTTTGTGGTCTTTGTTTTAATTTTCTACATCATTTATTGTGAGATTATCAATGTCAAATAAAATATTGATCTTCATCATTTGCTTTTATTGTTGTCTTCATTTTTTTAAAGATTTTATTTATTCATTTGAGAGAGAGAGAGCACAAGCAGGGGGAGAGGCAGAGGGAGAGGGAGAAGCAGATTCCCCGCTGAGCTGGGAGCCCAATGAAGATCCCAGGACCTGGAGATCACGACTTGAGCCAAAGGCAGACCTTTAACCATCTAAGCCACCCAGGTGCCCCTGTTCATGCCTTCTTGGCCAGTTCTTCATTTTTCCTTCCAAACTGTTGCATGCTACTCTTGAGGCAATGAAACATTTCTGAACACTACGCCTAAATACTTGAACCTTCATCTAAGCTACCCATATGCTCATTACATGCAGCTGTGGTCCTAGTGGTTTTTTCCACAGCTATCCTCTATCGCAAGTTCTTGGAAAACATTTATCACAACAATCTTGGTACATCTTCAACGCTCATGGGCCTTATTGTACCTTCAAGACCCCACCACTACCTGGGCAGCTGGCTGACAGTGCTTCATGTACTTTCCTCCCTTGACTGCCTTGAAGAAAAGTGATTAATTATTAAGTAGAAAAATAAGACTGGAGTAAGCTGTTGTGGTTGGCCTACTTGTCTTGGTAAATCCAATTTGTGCATATTGAGAGAAAGAAAAAGTCTGGCCTGGAGGCCAGAAGCTGAATCTGAAGATACCTTAGAGCCACACCAGCCAGGCTATATCTGTAAGTCTTATTTTTGAATAAACTGCATTTCTTAGCATCGGTGCTGAGGCTGGCTCACGAATTTTAAGTGGCCCTGGGTACCGGGATTGAAACTCTCGGACAATGAGGAAGAAAACAAGTACCGCTGCTATTTTCCAAAGGAAGTGGAACTTTCTTTTTCTAGTTCAGGGGCCATTGCAATTGTGTTTCTCTGGAAAGAAAGAGTTGAATAACCAGACCAATGGCATTTCCTGATCTATACAGCTTATCAAAGCAGAGCTCTTAAATTCACATGTCCAAATTGCTAGCCTAGTATTTGTACTATACCACGAGTGGGCAAACTAAAGGCCTTGTTTTCGTAAATAAAAACAAATTCTGTTTTTATAAATAGTTACATCGAAACTTAGTCACACCTTTGCCCAATTTTTTAGTATTGTCTATGGCTCCTTTACTACAGCAGTAGAGTTGACTAGTTGCAAAGTGATTTTATCATCCAGTGAAGCCAGAATTATTTATTATCTGGCCCATTACAGAGATTTGCCTCTTAAAAGAAGTTTGCCACCCCATCCCTATACTATAAACCTTAAATAAGAAAAAGTTAAGGTTCTTAAGTTTAACCTTTGACTTTTAAGTTCTTCCTACCCTAAAATAACTCCCTGGATCTGTCTACTCCTGGGTGCAGCTTACAAACTTTGCTAGGGAATAAGTGGAAATTTATTATTAAATCCCACTGACAAATTTGCCTGCATCAACCCCAAATAAGCAATACTTTCCTGAAAATACAATATAAAGACCCGAACCCAAAAAGTATATGGATGGAAATTAGTACCTTCGTCTAGAAAGTTATGTCCTTGGGTAGCCAGAGGTTGTTCTGACATAGTTTTTGTTCCTTTCTGGAATGTAGGAAAAATGCAGAGGAAATAAAACCAACCAAAGATCAAGAACACAAACATAGAAAAAAGATCTAGAAGACAGATATATGGCTGAATGAGATAAGTAAAGTTAAAGAGAATTAAGACAGTTTAGCATAGAGGAAAAGCAGTGTGAGCGTATATAGAGATAGACAGAAGTAATTCAGATAAGACAAACAGTTTGACTGTCCTGGTTGAGTCATTCATTTCCGGATGAAAGTTATTCACATGTTTTGCCACGAGTGCTTAATCAAAAAAGATTGCTAGAGAATCGATTCTATTTGCATTTGTCTATTTGGAATTTTAGAAATTTAAAACCAGAGGTGAACTTTAAAATAATTCTCATCCAATATGCCCATTATTCCAACAAGAACCAATTGTGCTCCTCCTAAAAATCGCACACTGCCGAGTGACAGAGCTGGGTCAGCCGGTCACAGTTCCTATTCACAGCGTTCTCTCTTCCATGTACACTATCCTGGGACATACCCTCCCAGAAGAGCTGTTTTAGTGGCAAAGATTATCAGATACAGAACTCAGTTTCGGGAAAGTATAAAGCCTTTAGAGATTTAGAGTCATCTTAAGCCTTTAGGAGTTCACTTGAAAGATAAAGTGAGTTCCTAAGTGTACAGATGCTGCTGCAAAGTGGATATAATGTAACAGTACATCGGTAGCCCAAGCACACAGTATCCCTCCCCTTACCCGCAGAGGATACTCTCTAAAACCCCTAACACATGTTTGAACCTGCAGGAGTATATAGTACCGAACCCTATATGCACTGTCTTTTCCTACACATACATTCCTATGATAACGTTTAATTTATAAATTAGGCAGAGTAAGAGATGGATGACAATACCTAATAATAAAATAGAACATTTACAACGCTACTCGCTATACGGTAGTATGGTAATAAAGTTATGTGAATGTCGTCTCTTTCTCAAAATACCTGATTGTACCATACTCACCCTTCTTCTTGTGATGATGTGAGATGGTAAGAGACCTCTGTGATGAGAGGAAGTGAGGCAGGTGTCGCAGGCATTGTGTGACCGTGTTAGGCTACTATTGACCTTCTGAGGCTATCAGGAGTATCATCTGCTTCCAGACTGGGGTTGACCTCAGTAACTGAAACTGCAGAGAGTGAAACCAAGGGAAAGGGGGAACTATTGTATCTTTAAATTAAGATTAGAGAAGGGGAAAACTCTACTAATATTTTTTCCTCTTTCCTTATGTGGTATATGAATTAATAAAAATTTTTGAGCATTTTAGTTATTGTGTCTTTTTGGTGTATTTTTCTATGAATTGTGTGCTATCTTCCTTTTACCATTTGTGTCGGTAATTACATTTTCTTGTCATTCCTTTATTTCCACATTCTGAAGTGCCTAAGCACTTATGTTCCTTAAAGTGATCTCAACCACTGTATTCTATAGTCTCTCATGGAACTCTCAGTTTTAGAGAATGTGGAGACTATTAAAGATAGACGCTGGAATAAAACGTGAGCCATACTCCTAGATCCTCCTGGTCATAATAGTACTTATATTTAAGTGCTTCTTTGGGCTTGCTATAGCACATCTTCCCAACAAGTTTACTTCTTTGTCTTTCCTTGAGTGGCAGATGCTTTTTGCATGTCCTCTTCAGCTGGGTACCAGCTGCGTTGTCTCAATGGCTTTCTAAAGGAGACTAATGGGCTTAATCCATAAATACTGACTAGAAGTCAGAGTAAAGGCAAGAGGCTCTGTTTATTGGCCATTAGTCATCAATAAATGATAGCAGTGTTAAACAATAAACACAGAGCTCTGAGAATATCATTAACATGACTTACAAGATAAATGTTGCTGCGATACATCAGTGTTTGGTAGCCAAATCCTCAGAGGGCTCCGGGACTGGATTTGTCATCTGTTGTGTTTTAAACTTATAAAATAGCTTTTTAAAAAGCTATTTCTGGTTCTCTGCTCTGATGGACTTGTAAGAAGACTGGGATCTTCTCAAAGAGTAAGATCATCATTTCCTCTGGCTATGGGTCTGTCTTCATTGGGTTAACTTCATAAAGAGCTGGGAATATCTGACAAATATTTTGATTTCTTCACAACTTGAGTCCCTACGCTTGAGGTATATGTTATAGGAAGCATGCCTATACACCCACTGACTGCCTAATCCAAGAAAGCAAAGTATAAACCTTGAGACTTTAAGAAATGACTAACCACAAAACAAGATAAATCTGTTTTTGTATTGCTTTCTAGAACAAAGCAAAAAGCAATTTTAAAAAGAGTGCTTTGCAAAGTCTGTTTGCCCCCTCCCCTTTTTTTTTCCTGAAATCATATGCCTCCTCTCTTGGTACCACATTGCAAACAGCTGGGGTCTATCTCATGTCAAAGTATTATTCCTACTTGTTGAATTTCCTAAAACCAAACACTCTACAAACAATAAAGAAGGAAAGAACAAACATGTTTTAAATGATCCCATTTTCATGCTTTATCACTTTCTCATGATCATTTTAGTCATCTACCTAAAGATTTATTTTGAAGGCTAAGTGGTGATTACAGATGAGTACACTTCTAAAACCCATTTGAAATGCCTTACTTTAAAACACTTAAGAATGCAAGGGAGTTGAAAACCTGGAGGCTTCAAACTCCACACCCACCATTTGAGTCAATTACCTAACCACAGTTACAGGTGTTTCTTCATTGATAGAGCAGAATTGTCACGGAGCAGAGTTAATGTCGACAAACTTAAGTTCTCAAAAATCATACGAAAGACATTCTTACTTTAAGAATTGCATAAAAGGGGTGCCTGGGTGGCTCAGTCGTTAAGCGTCTGCCTTCGGCTCAGGTCATGGTCCCAGGGTCCTGGGATCGAGCCCCACATCGGGCTCCCTGCTCAGCGGGAAGCCTGCTTCTCCCTCTCCCACTCCCCCTGCTTGTGTTCCCTCTCTCGCTGTGTCTCTCTCTGTCAAATAAATAAATAAAATCTTTAAAAAAAAAAAAAAAAAGAATTGCATAAAAATCTCATACTACCTCATTTAGAGGCAAGTGACCTCTCCACTTTCTAGTGACACGTGCCATGGTTAATAATTCCTACATCATAAGATGGTCATGAGTATTAAATATAGAGAAAGCTCCCCACGGTAGAGTTAATGGTCTATAAAGTTAATTCTTTCCCCTTTCTGTTTTGTCCTTCTTCCTGTTCTTAAAGAGGAGAAAAGTCAATAGTGTTCCTAAACATTAATATTTGTGGAATGGACTTAGGAACAGGATAGTATGACAGTCTCAGGCTTTTAATGAAAAACCTAAAATGATGACAAGACAGCTAATGCCTTTCTAGAATCTTTGCTCAGAGGAAATACTCTACAATTTTCCTCTTTTTAAAAAAATTTTTATTTGAATATAGTTGACATACAGTGTTACATCGGTTTCCCGTGTACAACATAGTGATTCAACAAGTTTGTGTGTTATGCTGTGCTCACCGTAAATGTAGCTACCATCTGTCCCCATGCATCACTATTACAGTATCACTGACTATATTCCTTATGCTATGACTTTTATTCCTGTGACTTATCCATTCCATAACTGGACGCCTTTACCTCCCACTCTCCTTCATCCATTTAATTTGTCTCATTTTAAAAATACAGAAGCACCCAAAGCGTTGACACCTTCCCTAAAGTTACTTAATGAACAGATCCAAAAAGAATATCAGAATCTCCACATTTGAAATTCAAAATTCTAAAAACAAGCACATTATTTCCAGATATTTTTGGTGTATTTGTCTGTGTATCAGCAACCAGTGGTGAAGTCACTAGTTATTTTTAGATTGTATATTTCTTCTGTGAGTTTTCAAGCAGAGTTTTCAAGCCCCATTACATGTTGAGATCAGGAAGGCAAACATGACTGCAGGAGAACTTCACAGCGGAGAGCAAAGAATGAGTCTGTAAGTGAGCAGGTGCACAGGCAGCTGCCAAGGCTGTGGTCCTTTGACAAGCTATTTTTTTTTTTCAGTGGTTGGCATCCTTGTTCTCTGCCTCTTACTGAAATTCCTATGCTTGCACTGCTGAATCTGTGAAGCTTTATTCTGTGCTATTCCAGCGGCAGGTCCCATGATGTAGTTGCCTGGGATATCTATCAGAGCTGTGTACCCCAAGACTTATTTGCTTCCTACTTCTCCCTATTGCATTTGTTAGTTTGGCTGTCAACTCGCACAGATTTCACCACTGCTAGGTCATTGCCCTCTGCACTCAAGATGCTAACTTGGAGTGTGATCTCTAATGGTCCTAGGCCATCTCTTGCTTGATAGAGTATAAAACTCTCCAGTACCCTGTGACGATGTTGGAACACCCCCCAGTATACTGTGAGTGGGGGTGTTTGCATGTGCACAGCTCCAAACATGTTCCAGATCATAGCCACCTGAGAGATGACAGTTTTGCTCTTGTCTCCAAGTTGAAGGTTTTTCATTCTGACCTGGTTTCAGAGTAACCTCGATGGATGGCTTTAGCGTGTTCCAAGGGACTACAGTGAATCAATCACAAGAGCAGGCTTGGGTCCTGCTGCAATTCAACATCCTAAAGATGTCTCTGATATGAGGTTTCTTGAGATAGACAGCAATGCCCTTGGAGGTTCTAAGACCAAGCCACACTTCCAGATGTTCCTGGATTACAAAGAAAACAGGACCAGGTCATTGCCTTTAGACGCTTCCAAATAGCAGAGCAGGATGAACTGTACACAGTGATCCATGCTAACATTTAGCCTTATTTGCAATAACGACCCAGATAAGCGAACAGCCTTCTGCTACCTGGCAAAGTGCACTTCAATTTCAAGCTGATGTGTTTACTTTCCAAGGTTGAAATTGTTGTCAGCAATTTTTATTTTAAATAGAAGTTGCAGTCACTGGCCTTTTAGAATACTTCATATTTACAAAGGTGCCTTTTATAAGAACATCCTAAAGTGCTATATGAATATCATTTCATTTATCCTTATAACATCTCTGTGAGGGAAAATAGCCCTTATTACCCTCCCCCATCATCACCAGACCCAGTGTTCAAATGAAAGCACACAAAGGCCCAACACAGGGGGTTTCTAGAAGACCAGAATAGAATTCACGATGGAACCAAGAATAGGCCTCTTATGGTTGTATATGAATATTCAAACTAGCAAAGGGTTGGGAAACGTAATTCTATCACCCCAAGAGAATAACACTTTCTTGAGGACAGAAGAAGGGGGAAAGGGAAGAGAAGTTTTCTGAAATGAACCTGTTGTATTGAGGGCACTCTCGCCTTCCTTTTTCTCCTGTTCTCCAGTTACCAGTTGTCATTGCTATAGAAAGGCGGGGAGGGGAGACATGGAACAAAGTGGTATGTGAGCCCATGAAATGTTCATCCTGTTACTTGCTTTAGAAATACTCACCTGATTTTTATTCTGTAGCACTTTCAAGTGATTTAGGATAACTCATTAGGCATATCCTAAGAAACTTTTATTTCCTATATTAAATCAGTTTGATTCAACTATGTAAATTCTTTCAGTGGAACTTTCGATAACGATGCATAATATCAACAAAAAGAGTTGGAAGAGGTGATGATGATAGAAAATTTTCTCTTTCTTTCACAAAGACGGAAATGAGTATTTATCTAGTGTCCACACTGTCCCAGGAACTCTTAGATGAGTTCATCCAGGCAATTCACTTAATGCTAAATTTTGGGAATTGTGATTATCATGCTGTCTTCCAAGAAACCAGGGCTCAGAAAGAATAGACAGCTGACTCAATAAATAACTTACACAGCTAGTAAACTGCAGAGTCCAGATTCCACCCAGACGGTTCAAATTCCTACACTCCACTTAAGGGCTGCTTGGGAGTTGTTCTCATATGCTAATGTGAAGTTATTCAGGAATATAGCAGAAACTCTCTTACCAAAAGTCAGTTGCATTTGTGCCCAAGCTGGTTTTTATCTTTTGTACCTGTTGTTTGGATTGTATTATTTAATTAAATGTTACCTAGACTAATGAAATATGAATACAAAAGAAAGAGGTTTATTGTTTCTATGAAGACTAACTAGAATACTCTGGAAACACTGCTTAAAATTGCTATCATACGTATGTGGGTAAGACACCAGCAAATTCTGGGGAAAATCCACAAAAAAAGCTAAGATTCTGCATTGACATTACCTCACAATTGTTTTTTTTTAAGATTTATTTATTGAGGTGCCTGGGTGACTCAGTTGGTTAAAGGTCCGACTTTTGATTTCAGCTCAGGTCATGATCTCAGGCCGGCTCTGCACTGGGCATGGAGCCTGCTTAAGAGTCTCTCTTTCCGTCTCCCTCTGCCCTTCTCCCTGCTCAAACGCACGTGCGTGCTCTCTCTCTCTCTCTCAAAAAAAAAAGATTTCTTTATTTGAGAAAGAGAGAGTATGAGGGGAGAGGCAGAGGGAGAGAATCTCAAGCAGACTTCCTGCTGAGTACACAGTCCCATGGGGGGCTCTATCTCATGACCCTCAAATCATGACCTGAACTGAAACCAAGAGTTGGATGCTTAACCGACTGAGCCGCCTGGGTGCCTTTACCTCACAATTCTTATTGCAACTTAAAGAAATGGAAACTGAAAATTGTACATGATGCATATGGCTGTGGTTATTTAAGAAAGGTGGTGCAAAAGTCGAAGAAAAAGCCTTAGCCTTAAATCAAAAGATTGAAAAATTGAATAGACATTTATATTTTTAGCGCATATATGTATATACACATATCTGTATCTATGCACATATAACACATGAGGTATATATAAACCTAGACTTTGAAAAATATAATCCATAGATATCCCTGCTTTAACAGCCTTTTTCAATTAACTAACCCATTGCAGGTCCTGAACTCTCTGGATAAGAAGTTGGCATCTCCTATAAAGTTGTCATTCTCTAATCTGGGAATCCTATCAGCTGATTAATTATATATTATAATTATATATATATAAATAATATATATTCCTACCAGTCTGCGGGAAACTTACACATGAACCTGACTCTTCCTTTGAGTGAATAAGAGAATTGAAGTTGATAGTAGGGAAAAATATCCAAGGAAGTTTCCTGAACTGTGATAGCCAGTCAACTATTCAATTAATATCTAGATCTTAATTCATGTTAAACTAGGAACCCATATCACATAAAATTATGCGTTGCTGTGCTTTTATGCTCTTGCTTTTATTTGCTTTCATTTCTAATGAAAGTTTTATTTTGAGAAATGCCAGCCTAAGCATTCTCAACAACCCTGCTTTCCCAGTCACCCCAAATCGCAAACTGGGGAGCCATCCAGTGTCTTCTCTTTCTCACCCCCTGCAGCCAATCCTCGAGTCCCTTGTATTCCATCTCCACATGTTTTTCATCTCTGTTCCTTTATCTTGGTGGGGTGGGAGAGATTACACACAGAGGCAAGTTGTTACCAAGTCCATGTACTAAGACCGAAGCACCACTTGCCTGCATCTCTGCCCCCTGCACCATCATTTCATTTTGTGGAATCTGGGCAGAGTCAAAAGGGAATTGGTAACATTCTCTCACTTCCTGTCATATTTGCTATAAAAGGATGTTCTCAAAGTTAAAGACTTCCCCGATGCATGTTGCCGAAATTAATTTTGCTGTTTTGTGTGCAGCTACTATGGTCACTAGTGAAACATGGAACTATTACATAGCCTCCCAATTGGGCTCCTATATCTAACCATCCGCCATCCCTTCTACTCCTCCTCATGTCAAATCTGCAGCTGAGCCACCTTATTTATGTAGAACCCAAATCTCAGTTCCTAACTACTCTACTTAAAACCTGCCAAGGTGCTCTTGGCCTATCAGACTGAATCCAACCTCCTTGGCATAAAGTATGAGGCCTTCTGTAATCTGGAACCTTTTCTGTTTCACTAATTCAGTTCGTCTTCTCTTCCCCTAGTGGCTTTTCTCTTCGGCACAATTTCTACTCACTCTTCAGGACTCAACTTTAAGCATCTCTTCCTCTAGAAGGCGCCATTGACACTCCAGGACAGTAGATGCCGTGTACCTCCTATGTCTTTCCAACCCTAGCAAACACCTCCTGCTTGATGTGTGGAAAGCCCTGTGCAAAGAAGCTAAGGAGAATTTGGCAACAATTGATAGAAAAGATAAAAGGTCACTATGCCCCTGGGGGATCAGGTGTGCTGGACATGGTCTAAGACAGCTGCGGATTGTAGGAGTGGCCCTGTATGTAAAATGGGGAAAAGCCCAGCTGTGGGACCAATCCTCCCTGCCTACACATCTTCCGTAGGGGATTATCCCATAAATGCCAAACATCAGTTTTAATCCTGTGCTTTGTATCAAAATCTTCTCTCTACCTACATTGTATAACATCTTACTTTTTGTGTTTATATTACTCTACCCAGTTCAATTATCAAGGAAAAATACCCAAAGATACAATTTCCTAGCAGTTTGAGCTTGCCTTTTGGCATTCTACAAGAGCTATAAATTTGATCTGGAGATGAAGTAAATTCTTGGTTTATTCTTGTTCTTACTTATTTTTATTCTTACACTATCTTTACTGACCAATACAGACTTGAAATTGGTTATTCTTGAAGTCTGGCATTTATTTCATAAAGGTGGAGCATATTTGAAAATTATCACTAAATTTAATTTTTCTCATTCTAAACCTGTTTACGTATGTATAGATGTTGTTAAAGGCTCCATTTTTGTATTCTTAAAGTTTTATCAAAAAAATTATATTTTATATATAATTGTATGTAGTACATTACAGTCATGAAAATCCACATGAATTCATTTGCTCCTTACCTTCCTCTAGCATAGACAGGGCAGATATTATTATCCCCATTTTACTGATAAGAAAACTCAGGGTAGTGTCTGACTCCAAGCACATTTACCCAGGGTTAACGTTGGGTTCAAAACCAAACAAATAAATCAAGTTATTTGATTCCTGATAAGAGCTTGTGCATAGGCAGTTATAGAACATTCTTTTTTTCCTAAGAAGAGAATGTATGGAATGTAATATTTTAAGCTTGGTAAAACCATTTTTTCAATTGTTAAAATCTAATGATACAACCAAGGAATAGAGAAAATGGATTCAAAATTAATTCTTCCTTGACTTCTTTATCATGACCTTACTTATTAGGACAACGGTTTTATTAAATAGACATTTCTATTATTAGCTTATAATAAGTCCATTTTACCTCTTCAGCCATCTAAGACTGCCCAAGTACTCAAGTATAGGATTAAATATTTACAAAAAATGAAATGTAAAGGTTTTGCTAATTTCTATAATTCTGGAAGGAGCATATCTACATTTTAAAATGCCATAGAAGGGATGCCTGGGTGGCTCAGTCGTTAAGCGTCTGCCTTCGGCTCAGGTCATGATCCCGGGGTCCTGGGATCGAGTCCCGCATTGGGCTCCCTCCTCGAGGGGAAGCCTGCTTCTCCCTCTCCCACTCCCGCTGCTTGTGTTCCTGCTCTCGCTATCTCTCTCTCTGTCAAATAAATAAATAAAATCTTTAAAAAAAATAAAAATAAAATAAAATGCCATAGAAGGCAACTGGGACACTGTCTATTTATTTGTTACTACTTTTATGGCAACCAATGAAACTATGTGGAACAAAAAGAACTTAATATTTTAATGACTAAAAAGTAAGCTCCAAGAAAGCAGGAACTGTGTTTCTTTGTTCAGGGGAACATTCCAAAGGCCTAGAACAGGCCTGGAATATAGTCAGTGCTTAATAAATATTTGTTGAATGAATAAGTGAAAGAATAAAGGAAACAGAGCAGTAGAGGCTTATGACCTCACATTATTGGAAAAATTAAAACCATTCATTCATTCAACATATATTGACTGAGTGCCTAAGAAGCTCTAGAAGATTCAGAGGCTCTGAACTAGTACTACCACACCCCTGCTAGATGTTCTAACTTAGGCTGAGTGACAAGGGAAGGCATCTCGGAGGACCTGCTGTTTGAGATCTGAATGAAGTGAGAGCAAGTCATGTGAAAATAACATGGCTTGCCTGTTGTTGAAGCATTCAATTAGATGATGCATAGAAAGCACTTATCTCAGTGCCTGGCCCATCCTTAATGATCAGCAAATGGTGGTAATGGGGTTCAGAACCCCATACCCCAACATATGACACCTTGGCATATTGAATACTTCAAGCTGAAAGGTTTAAGAAATGGCAGAGGGCAGGTGGAACTTTCTCACCTTCTCCTGAAGCAGGTCATAAAATCCCCATATGAGGGGTGCCTCCCTCAGAAAGAACAGCCTTACCTGGGAAGACTGAGGGATACCCAGAAGAATCTGAATGAGTGGGCCTTGCTGCTTCCCCAACCCTTTCTTTTCTTACCACATTTTCCCACAACTCGCCTTCCCTTCATCAAGCCTCACGTAAAAAGCACTCAGGTTTTTCTACTTCTTCAGGTCTTACTTCCTTATGAAGTCTTCCGTGTCACATAAAACTCATGTTAAATAAACGTGTATGCTTTTCTCTTATTAATCTGTCTTGTGTTGTAAAGACTTCAGGCAAGAATTTAGAAGGTGGAGGAAAAAGATCTTTCTTCCCCCCTAAGGAGATATTACTGTTATTTCTATAGATGGCAACCAAGATATTCATTTCACCATATTCAAAGCCAAGAAAAATCCATGGTGTTGTGATACACACATATCTCTAGATGGCTTTTTTGGGTTTGTTGGAAACCTTGGGCTTGCATGTTTCAAGTCCTGGGAAGAAATTGGGACCTAACTCCCGCCCCAGGAGGAATAGACTCTGCTATACATTCTAACTCTCTGTATCAAACCCAACCTTTCCAAGCCTGAGTATCCAATTTAGACAGATCATCTAGTTGGTATTAAGGGCCCTTGAACAGAAGTAGAGTTTGCAAATGGTCTACTTGATGTACTTGGGCCATAACGTTTCAGCATAATATAAATTCTTTAGGCAAATTTTTGAAAATCTGCCAAATTAAAAAAAATTTACCAGTTGTCTGGAGTATATACCAAGCCTCATATTTGAAAACATAATATCAGTTTTTAACCTTTCGAAAACCTGTTTATATATTATGTACTTTTTAAAGTTTTTTCTTTAAGTGTTATTTATAACATTGAAATTGCTATTTTACTGATAATTCTTTAAGCCTCTTTTTATCTTACTATAGAAATAAAATACGCTAAATTGTAGTCTACCAGAACAACAACAACAACAAAAAAGGTTAAGAAAGAAACTAAAATTCACCCAAGACAAGATAACCACTATTAACATTTTGGTGACTCTTACAATCAGACTCATATTTGCAGACCTATATGTAAATTTTTGAGTGACTAGGATCATATTATACACATATTTTACTGAGGATACTTTTAAAATATTTTGTTCAATTGTTTATCTCCCTCCTTTCTCTCTCTTCTCCATTGCCCTTCACCACTACCACAAAAAAAAATGTTAGAAAACTGTTTTTCTCACTTGAACACACAAAGTAAAAATCCCTCCAAATCAACTAATACGGATCTACCACATTCTCTTTCGTGGTATGGATGAACCACAGTTTGCGTATCTGCACCCTTAGAGATGAGCACTCCTTTGTGCTTTGATTTTTGTCACTATGAACAAAGCTACAGTAAACATCCTTGCACACACGCCCTCATGTGCTGATAGTTTTATTTTTATGGAATGGCTCAGTGAAAGGGTGTGTTTACTTGTAAACTGAATAGATATGTCCAGAATTGCAATCTCAAAAGATGTTAACGGTTTACATTTCCTCTCTGCATTTTATCCAATATTTATTTTTAGCATTTATCCCCATACAACATACATAAAATTATACATAATTGGCGGTAATTACTATAGACTCATTCTATTATTTGTGATACTAGAAAAATTCAGTAATTACTCAAGTTTTTGGCCTGGCTCATGGATCATTGACATTTTCAAAGTAAGGAAGACAGACTTTCAATAACCACGTTTCCCAAGCTATGCCGGGCAGTCAGACAGAACCATCGCTGACAGTTCTGAGAGCCATAGTGGGAAGTTATGCATTTAGTCCCACCAGTTCTTAAAGTTAAGAATGCTCTCTGACTTCAATTTAGCAGAGGAAAACAGCTCCGTTTTGCCAGCATGGCTCTCTGATTATTATCCTTCTGCTGTGATAGTTGCTTCTAGCACCTGAAAGCAATATAAAATTGCATTTTAAATCACTGAATAGATTTCTAACCTCAGATTTGCATTGTAAACTTAAAAAAAAAAATCAACAGCTATGAGTCTTGGTTTCTTGGTAGCATTCTTTTTTTTTTAACATTTCATTTTTAAGTAATCTCTACACCCAACGTGGGGCTCAAACTCACAACCCCGAGATCAAGAGTCACTCACTCCACCGACTGAGCCAGCCAGGTGCCCTGCATTCTTATTTTTTAAGAGCTGGGGGGAAAAAAAAATCAAGACCGCCCATCAAAAGAAATGTCATGTCATTAATCCATTGTACTGATACGTGATGAATTATTTATAATCTAAATATTATAATTAGAGGTAATGTTCCAAACACATTTAGGCTCAGATTTCATGGCAATGTTCTGATTGATTTTCGGAAATACATAATAATTGGCATATATTTGTACAAGTGGAAATTGGCTTCTTCTCAGTTATCCTCCCAAGTACACCCAGTCTCCTATCCTTTGACTCTTAGGCCAAGTTCCGAACGGTAGGCTGGGAACCTGTGAGGCATCATACTATCCAGCATCAACCACTGTATTTTCAGTCAATTCTTCGAATGAAAAAAAAATTAAATTATCTTCTACTGTAATCACAGAAAAAATGACTAGAGATGTCTTAAATATTTGTTTCAAACCTGCTATCGCTATTCATCTCCAAGTCTGATAGAAAAACAGTGGGGATATAAACAAAGCACAAACTGTGTTTCCAATCTTGTGTCCAGTAGCTGTGTGTAAACAGAACGGTGAGTGAGCCTCGAGTGAAACGCCCAGCAATATTCACTGCGTCAATGCCAGTCCCCAGTGAGCTGTATATTCACGTCTGCCTGGTAATTTAATGGCACCTCTAGGCATAAACAAAGATTTATTAAAATAGTAAGTAAAATATTCCTGAACACTGGTTTGTTTTTAAATTTTCCTACTCTGCTTTTGGAACTTAAGAAAAAGCCGATATTGTGACATTGAAAGACAGGACTGAACCAACACTTGCCATCATTTTATTTAGGTTCTATGTAACATAGCCCACAGCAAGTAATCCACCTATATTTATATCCAAAAACTTTTCTTTCTGGGAGAAAAACTGTAATGTTGATGAACAGGGTCCCCTTCTCCAGATTCTTCTCTATTTACCCCTATAGTTTCAACACCACTGTTGTCCTGCTCAGCTCCCCACTTGCTTCACGATGCCCAAATCCCTGGAAGCTTTTTGTGTTTTTTTGTGAAAAACAATCAAATAACAAAAACAAATTAATCTTACAGAGACTGCCTCACGAAACCATCTTGGACAAGCTGCTTTGAAGTTCTTGTGGTCTCCTTGTAACAATTGCATTAAACATACATCTGGTAGTCCATAAATCAGAATCATTTTTATTTTTTCAAAGAAAATAGTCTGAAGCTATTGCCAACGCCACTCAGCATTTCTTTATAGAATCCCAGCAGGTAGACTACACTGATATCTTGGGAAATATTGACTTCAAAGAATGTAATATGTTTTATCACTACACTCAGTTTAGGGTCTTTTATCTAAAAGAAACAACAAAACTATATCTAATGGTCTCATGTGTTTCATCCTGTTCTACAAATGACAATACGACTCTTTTTGAATGGACTAGAGCTCATTAATCTAAACGTTCTCCTAAATGTCTATCTAATCTAGTCTAAAGTTAATCCAATATAATAAAGCAAGTGATTTGTAAAACTTTGTCACCAAAATCTTTTTAGGTGGATTTTGCCTGAAATTATGAAAGTCTGCTTGGCACTGCTACTTTACCAATGGAGAGTGCTCAGTGTACAACTGACTAACTTTTCAATAACTGATAAAGATGGTTAATCATGAAACTTAAAACACTTTTTTTTTATGGTAGAAGTTTCTAGCGACTTTTATCACAAGTTTATGTTCCCTGCAGATATAGGCCCAGGTAGCAATTTTAGCTATGGGTGTTAATAAGACACTTGGAGGTGCTTTCATGCAATGCTTTTAGCAGTCATGATAGGTTTAGGTATGATTTTCTGACCAAAGAGAATATATTTAAGGACCTCTGGGGGACATCTTCTTTCAACTCTACGAGTTAATATTTTAATCTGAAATCTATTTCCTATAATATGTCCAAAAGCAAACATTGTTTTCGTATATTAAAAGGGATATTTTTCCAATCTTCATCCAGAAAACCTAGTTTAAAATTATAATCATGGGCACAATCTACTATGATGAGTAATACTTGGGTGGCTTATTTCTCCTCCAAAAATATGTACTTATTCCTCCTATCTTTCAACAATGCAGAGTATGGGCAAAACAACGTCACTTTATGAGCTCTGTCCACTGGTTTTAGTAAAAACAATTGCTTTGCCAATAAAAGGAATGACAGGAAGTTAAGAAATAAAGGGTAGGCTGGCCTCAAAAAGAAGAAAATTGTCCTATAACGTGAGGGTAAAGTTTAATTAGGGAAAGCTCTGCCATGCCCCAACTCATAAAACTCATTTTATTAAATTTATGTCCCACAGTTTTGCCACACTATATTGCTTTCTGCACTTAAAATCCAGGCATGCGGATATGAAATTATTTTCCCACTCAGTCATTGGCTTCAGGGGACAGGGTCCTGATTTCGCCAGGGTCGTTGGTCCGCTTGCCCTTTTTTCCTTATTCAAAAGTTTCAGCAAATTTGACCTCTGAGAAGATACCGTTTCCTCTTAGTCTCAGGGTTTGACTTTTCTGTTTCCATGTAAGGACTCTGCTCTGAAGCAGAGAGTTTTAAGGTCTGAACTCAGGAGCCAGAGCCAATGTGCCCTGTTCTGCCAACGCCTTCCACAGCTGGGCCAGTTCCTTATTCAGGATGGAGCATCTGAATTCTACTTCTTGTAGTGTCCAGTTTGGATGGACATGCTTGTCTAGCTCTCTCCATCACCCACTCTTGAGTGTTATCTGGTTCATTCTGCAGAATGTCTTTGTCTCCAATATTGAATCATGCTCTCGAGGAGAATAACCCATATGTTTCAGAAGTCCTGCTTATCTACAGGGCTGCCTGCACTGGTAATACCTAGACCAGGGTGGGGCTCCCCTCACCATCACTGGCAGCCACCCAGTCGGACCAGAGCATTCCTCTGTCGAATTTGGTCCTGTTTGAGAAGAAGCAGTATTCCCAATTTATACTTGGATTGTGTTTCAAAGTTTCGTCCATTAGCCAGCTGCTTAGAACTCGTTTTCTAAACTGTTAACAATCAGAGTCTGAAACACACACAGGCATTTTTGGGGATCATTCAAGTACTCCCAAGAATGAGGAAGGCAGGGCAGAATATGTATGATTTTTAAAACTTTCAGTGAAACAGAATTACTGGACAACAAAAGCCCTGCCCTTTCTTCCCTCTTCCTGGTCAGAGGCAGTGCTGAGGAAGAAGCAGATCCTACCCACACAGAACCCACCCTCGGCCAGGTGTTAGAATTCTGCCCTTGTGGGAATGGTACAGGGTCCAGACAAGACTCAGCCTTTGAAGGAACAGCAGAGGGTGACTCATTACTTGTTTGCGTAACTGGGTGATGATTCAGAGAGGAGCATGAAAAGGTAAGTCAGCGGTTGGGTTCTGATTCATTCTAGTTAAGTAGAGCAGAGATTACAGCCATACGTGAACATCCAACACAGCTCTTACCTTGTCTGGGGACACTGAAGGGCCATTGTATCCCTATTCTTTTATAGAAACAAGCAAGATTTTTTTTTTTTTAAGATTTTATTTATTTATTTGACAGAGGGAGAGATCGCGAGAGCAGGAACACAAGCAGGGAGAGTGGGAGAGGGAGAAGCAGGCTTCCCGCTGAGAAGGGAGCCCAACGCGGGGCTCGATCCCAGGACCTTGGGATCATGACCTGAGCGAAGGCAGACGCTTAACGACTGAGCCACCCAGGCACCCCGAAACAAGCAAGATTTTTAAATAAAGGATCTTTAAGCTGAGGATTTTCAAACACAACGTGTTTTCTTTCTTTGTGGTTTATCTTCTAGAAAGTGACACACTGATTTTGGTCTACCTTGCTTAGGAAAAATAGACACTGATCATGATTCATTAATCCCGTCTGCTTCCTGTAAGAAGAGTCACTATATTGGTTGTGTTTGGAGTTCTGAGGCCAAAGTGTCTATAAAATACTATGTACTAAATACCAACATTCACATAAGAGTAGTAGAAAAGTAATTTTATTAAACCGGTCAAAATGCCAATAGTGAAAATTTAAAGAAAATACTTCAAATGCTAGAACTTGAGGAAAAGTGGGTTTCATTTAAGGTAAATGTGAAGTGTTGGAGGGAAACATGAAATTCTGAAAGGGACTACTGTGTATTTGTATTTTGTCAAATTTAATTTCAAAATTTATGGCATTTTCTTGGCTACAAGAACTATAGAGCACTGCCAGGATGAGGGTGGCAAATGCAGGCCTGCTGGCCAAAGCTGTCTTAGAGATGAATTGTTTTACTTTTTAAAATTTGAATTTGAATAGTTTGGGGGTGGGGCAGACACACTCGATGGACCTGTATTTCTACATCCAGCTGCTTTACACATTTATTTACTTGGGTCCTAAAGGCCTTGTTGTTGTTGTAATTATTGTTGTTGTTGTTTTACCCTAGACTATGTTCCTTTGGGAGATGTTAGGAAAATACATGTTAAGAAAAGCAATGAAAGCCAGAAGACCAGGAGATGAGCGATGAAGATGCAAGAGTTGGAGAAAATAAAAAAAGATTTGTATGGCAATATTTATTTAGTTCCTATCATGCACTGAGCAATGTTGAAAACACTAGGTAAAAACCAGTAAATAAAACAAAGTCCCTACTGTCATGGAATTTCTATTCTAGTGGGAAGAAATATAAAACAAACAAGTTTTGTCAGTGGAGATGAGAAACATGAAGAAAAATAAAGCAAAATAGGGGATCTAAGTGATGAGGGTGGAGGGAGGAAAATGCTCATATGTAGGGTGGTCAGGGAAGGACTTTTTGTAAAGGAATGACATTCTAGGCAGAGTAAAAGGAAGCGCGAAGATCCGGAGGCCAGAGTATGGGCAGTGAGTTATAGGGGAAAGAAGACCAGATGGGAGAAGGAAGACATGAGTGGGGAAGTGATAAGACATGGCAGTGGGTCAGATGATGTAGGACACAGATATACTAAGAACTTTAAAATTTCCTCTAAGGGAGATGAGAAGGGAGTTTTGAGCAGAATAGTGATATGATCTTGCATGAATTTCAGAAGAATGACTCCAACTGTTGTTTTGAAAATATAGTGGGAAAGGCAGAAGTTAGTTAAACAGTTAGAGGGCTCGTAATTACAGTACTAATTGTGGATGGATGAGAGTAATAATGGTGGGGATGCCGAGAAGTGATCTGCATATTTTTTGAAGGTAGAACAAATAGGATTTGTCGATGAATATGGAACATGAATGAAAAAAGTGGAATCAAAGTCCAATCTACTTTTTTGTATTTTTTAAAGTGTCCGTAACAAAAGAGAGAGTCAAGAATGACTCAAGATGTTGGGCTCAAGAAACTGCGGGGATGGGGTTGCCATTTACGGCAATAAACAAAAGCAGGGATGGGAACATACTTACGGGTGGGACCATGAGTTGAGTTTAGGATATGTTACATTTGAGATGCTTGTTAGACTTCCATATAATAATACCAAGGAGGGGTTGATTATATGAATACAGAGTTCAAAGGAGAGATCTGAACTTTGATCAATAGAAATTTGATCAAAGTTCAATGAATACAGAGTTCAAAGGAGAGATCTGAACTTCGATCAATAGAAATTTGGAAAAATTTATAGATAGTTGGCATTTAAAGTTAGAGGACTGAGTGAGATCATGTGAAGGGTGAATGATAAAGAGATCTGAGGATGGAATCCTTTGGCATTGTCAAGTTTAGAGGTCTGGAATATGAGAAGGAACCAGCAAGGATGTGATAGGGAGAATGATCAGAGAAATGGGAAGACAAAAAAGAGCCAAGCAAAGAAAGCATTTTAAGAAAGATGGAGAAATCAACTGATCCAAATGTTGCTGATAATGGGAGACGATGAGAGCAGAAATAACTATTAGCTTGGCAAAATGGATGTTATTGTTGATCACTGAGTGGCCTAATTAGAGCTGATTCAGGAAATATTAGGAGAAGAAATGCAGACAGCAAATGTAGCTCACCATTTTGAAGATTTTTGCTGTAAAGGGAAGCAGAGGAATGGGATAGTATCTGGGGGGGCATGTGTGGTCAAGGTTGGGTTTTATTTTTAAAGATGAAAACGATCCAGTTAAAGAGGGAAATATCACTGATGCAGAGAAGACAAGCAACTTCAGGAAGGATGCTCTTGGATGAAAGAGGAGATCCATTTTATATATGGAGGGGTTGTCCTCAGGTGGGAGCAGAGACGGTTTATTCAGTGTAATAGAAGGGAAGGCAGGAAGAGGGGCATAGAGGGAAAAGAGTTTGTGGATTTAATACTAGGAGCATGTGGAAGCTTCTTCTAATTGCCTCTATTTTCTAGTAAAAAGAAGAGCAAGATCATTAAAAGTAAGAGTGAGAATAAAGGATGAAGTGCTGCAGATTTGAGGAGAGAAAAAAGGTGCAAGATAGTTTTCTAGAAGAATGAGAGGGGAAAGGGACGATTCAAAGGTAGTAGAATTTCCTGGCAACAATTTAAGACTCCACTTCATATTAGTAGTCAGGAATTGAAGATCTGTTGGCATAAGTGTGTTTTCTTTCAGCCACCTTCTACAGTTCAGGGGCAGAAGGGAGTGGAGTGGGTGTTTGGACTGGACTACGAACAAGTACATTTGATAATGGGAGAGAAGAGCAAGGGATTTGGGACATGTGTAAGGTAATGATTACCATGTTGAGCCACTGAGTCTTAATTGATGAAAGAGGTAAATTAAGACATGAGGAGGTGAGGGAAAATACTAAGGTCAACAGATAGGTGTTCCTCCTGGGGCTCAACAGATGATTACAGTGAGATGGAGAGCTGAGATGTAGTGGTGGGAGTGAATGGTACCTGAAATTGATATCATGAAGGGGACACAGTTACCAATAATGACAATATCTGCAGCGTGACCATAAGAGCAAGTGGCTGAATTGATGTGCAGGATAAGATCATAGGAGGGGAGGACATCATCAGCCTGAGAGGTGAGGTTATTGCAAGGATCTTCTCTCAACGATTTTGAAATCACCAAGAAATTGTGAGAAGAGTACTCTGGGAGAAAGTGACAGTGGGTCGGGCATGAGGATCTTCAAGGAATGATGAGAAGTGACTCTGAAGTCTGTAGACTGACACATGGAGAAGTAGATGACTTTTGGGCTTCTAGCTGAGCTTCAAAGGAAACAAAAATGTTTAGGGAGAAGGAAGAGGGGGCATCTGGAATTGGCAGTGAATACTCACAGCTGTAAGAACAAGTTTCACTTAGAATAAAGAGGTGGCAGTAATGTGGAGAAGACCCTGAGGATATAGGAAATTTTGCTGATGCCCATGAGTTCCAGAGGGCACATTGGACGAGCTTGTGTTGCGAGGAAGAACGAGATTGGGTCATATAAAGGGATGGACAGAGCTGTATGGGGATGTGATTTAAAACTATGAGTGTGGTCTTGGGGCTACTTTTGGTGGACTGGGATAGCTTGGGTGTATGTAATTTGCAATTGAAGAGAAATTTCCAACACAATTTACAAGTCTCAAGTACAGAAAATGATGGGAGAATTTGGTTTGTACATATACCAAAGCAATCTTATTAGACAATTTACTACCATGACCAGTAGGTGGTACTGTTGGCCCAAGATAGTTTGGTTGCTGGTTGGCGGGGAGAAGGGAAGGGAATGAGGTCACAGATAGGGTATAATGGAGAGAAGGCAGTGGATCTGCCACTAGGTAAAAGGTAAAGTATGCTGGTAGATTTAGGAGATCTTTCTTTATGGGTTAATCATTCTTATGCGAAACTGCTGTTTCTTAGGATGGACAAACAAGCACTAATTCTCAGAAAGTTTTTTTTTTTTTTTTTTTTTAATGAGCAAAAAGACAATTATGGAAATATACAAAGTACACAGTATGATGAATTTGCTTGTTTCAAAAATACTTTTTTGGATAAAAAAATCAGAAACAGAGAGAGAGAAGACCACTGCAAGAATTTGCTGATTATTCAGGATAATTCAAGATGCCAAGCCATTGAGATTTCCCTTCTTTTGCTCTGGGACAACCATGTGCACTCACCCCGGTAGGTAGGTAGGCAAATGCATGAGATGTCACTGGCTATATTCTGATATTTATCTGAAAACACATGCTCTGTAAAAGGCAAGTTCAGTTTTTGCTATAAAAACAAACAAACAAATCCACCCCCTCTCCTCTCTTCTCCTCCTTGCTTTGGGGATTCAGAACACAGAGCTTAGAAAGCCAGAGGCACAGTGACTTCCTTTTCAGAAGGAGAAGAGGCTGAAAGAGGCAGATGCTGATCAGAGTCTATGAGCTTTGCATATTCATATTCCTTAGTTGTTCAGCATTAGAAGATTCCGGTAATGAGCATGTGAAAACTCTAGCAGCCTTTGTATAGCTTGGGGGTTTGCTATTCTCATGTTCTCTGTGTAGAATTAACTCTTATCAAATAAGGAGCACCCCAATTGAATCAGCACTTGTACATTGAAGTTTTCAACATCACCCACAAGATTTTGAAGGCTTGTCAAAAGAATCTTCGTAGTCTCTAACCATGAATAAAAATGATTTCAGATATCATCTCTATTGCACATTTTATTTCATGGGATTAATTTAATTGATTGAGCTGAATAGTTAAGAGTTTTTAAGTGGTTGCTAGTAATAAAAAGAAGTTTTTAAATTTTTAGGAAAATATACTAAGTACGTGCTGCCATAGGATTTTATTTAAAGAAGTTAAAACCCTTCTTTAATGTTAATACAGTTACACCTTGATTAAACAATCTTCTAAGACAAAAATGAAAACCTTTGAGCATTGTATCAAAAACTAATGATGTACTATACATTGGCTAATTAAATTTAAAGAAAAACATAAGAACAAACAACCCCCTTTATAATGAAATCAGCCTTGTTAAGAGAAAAATCTGCAGCTATCACATAGAGCTGATCTGCCTGGTATTTATTTGCACATTTAAAATGCTGTATGATTCTCTCTGCCCTCATCTCATACTTTGCCAAATATAGTCAAAAGTTAATACTAGCTGTAGGAAAAATTAATATTTTCTAAGTTTCTCTTGGATACATCACCTTGCCTAGGTACTCAATGGTTATTGCTTAAAAATTTGTATAAGATTCAAAGACCAGAGTTTTTAAGCTAAACCCCAGGAAATTTTCTGGAGAGAATTGCTATTTCTGTTCTTCACTAAGAATTACAACAAAAGCTCAGAAATCTCTACTTTTCCCCCCAGCTATTAGGTAGCCAGTGGGCCTTGAACTACATTCTAGAGTAATGAAGCATATTCTAAAATAATGGAGATCTTCAGTACTTTTTCTCTCTGATACTTGAGCAAGGGCTGCACTTCAAGTGGTAGTAGCTTCTAGCACCAATCAAGGGCAGCCCTAACTCTCAGTAGCTGTTTCTATCAATAGTTTCAGTGTGCAAGCAACTTGGAGCAGGTTTATCACAGTGTGCAAAATCACCTATGGTATTTATTTCAAATTCTTGGACCTCATCCTAGACCTAATGAGTCAGGATCACTAGGGTGGGCTGAAAATCTGCATTTTACAAACTCCAGAGTTGAATTTCTGCTTGACCTCCTATTGATGACTAGGATGCAACTGTGCTCCTGAAAGATCTTTTTTTTTTTTTAAAGATATCTTTGTTTTTTTTGTTTTTGTTTTTGTTTTTTTAAAGATTTTATTTATTTATTTGAGAGAGAGAATGAGAGACAGAGAGCATGAGAGGGAGGAGGGTCAGAGGGAGAAGCAGACTCCCTGCCGAGCAGGGAGCCCGATGCGAGAC
The DNA here is from genome assembly GCF_964656455.1 of Halichoerus grypus. Taxonomy (NCBI): domain Eukaryota; kingdom Metazoa; phylum Chordata; class Mammalia; order Carnivora; family Phocidae; genus Halichoerus; species Halichoerus grypus. The sequence goes on from NC_135714.1 coordinate 124,892,045, forward strand.
TCGATCCCGGGACTCCAGGATCATGACCTGAGCCGAAGGCAGTTGCTTAACCAACTGAGCCACCCAGGCGCCCAAGCCACCCAGGCGCCCCCTGAAAGATCTTTTAAACAGAACTACTTCAAATGTCTGTAGAGCTGCACTAGGAAAGGAAAACCAAATGAAATACCATGCATTCATTTGACACCTATCCATATGACAAATCATGAGCAGGCTAAGAGGAAATTTTTTAGTGACTAATCCAACTTTTAATACTCCCCCAAACCCTTCCTCAACCTTCTTTACTCCTCCTATTCTCAGCACTTTACTTGAGTCTTATTTCATCAAGAATATGGAGGTGCTTCTCTGTGAGTACTGTATTTCTGGATTTCCTGAAAAATTTTCCTGACTTCACTCTTCTCTCTTCCAGTAATCATGTGAGCTTCCAACTCCCTGGAATAATTTAGTCCTGCTCAAAATCTCTAGATAATTAAGACTAATATAGGCTACTTCCAACCTTTTCTTTCTATTACAAATAATGATTTAAAATTTTTTTATAGTAATCTAGACTTAATGTTCCAAACTCTTCCATCCAGAATCACCTATCCAACTATTACTTGACATTTTAATTGGATCCATGCATAATAGGCATCTTAATCTAACCATATTCAAAACTGAGTTCCTGCTACTCCTCAAAGTCACCTTCTCCTACAATCTTCACCACCTTAGTTTCTGGCAATCTCCTTCCCCCAGTGTCTCACTTTGATGTCATCTTTGACTGCTTTATTTTCTTAGCTACTCACACAAGTTCATTTGCAACACTTGGCAGCTCCACCTTTGAAATATATCTAGGATAAGACCATGTTTCATTGCCTGTTTTACCATCTCTCTAGCCCAAACCACTCATCTTGTACCTGGATTATGAAAACCCCTGTTCTCCTCTGCTCTTACCTCTGCAGGGTATTCTCAGAACAGTGGCCAGAATATCTTGAAAAACTTAAGTCAAATCGTGTCATTTATCTGCTCAAAACCTTTCAACGGCTTCCCATCACTTACAGAAAACAACAATTGGTTCCCTGTTACCTGTAAGGCCCTACACCTCTGGCCCCTTGTCCTCCTAACTATCACCTCCTCCTCCCTCCCCTGTTCTTTCTGCAGCAGCCACACTACCTCCTTACCAGTCCCAGAATGTACGGTCTGTGCTCTCTTGGCCTTTGTGTATGATCTCTGACTTTGCTGGCTCCCTCCCATCCTTCAAAAATCACCTTTTTCAGGCATTCCACAGACACCCTACTTAAAATTTTAATTTCCTCAACCCCCATATTTTGTTTCTCCTTTCCTGAATTTATTTTTTCCTTTTAGCACTTAACATGACCTCACATGCTATATATTTACTTATTCTCCTTGTTTATCTAGTCTCCTCTTCTAGAAGATCCATGAGGGTAGACTATATTTTTTTGTTTTGTTCAATGTTATATCCCCAGCACCTAGAACAATGTTCTGGTACATAGTAGGTGCTCAGTACGTGTTTGCTGGGTTTTGATTAAATAATTCTTTGAAGTGCGAGCACTGATGATTCCTGTCATAGCTGGTAATATTTCTGGGGAATGTCTCACTAAAGTAAGGGAATACAAGCAAGTATAAAATTAAAGGACTAAGATGTGGAGAGTCAAGAGAGTCAAGGGCAGCAACAGAGAGGCCAGTTAGGAAGTCAGTAGGAAACCACTGGCCATCATCAAGCAGAAGCTGATGGTATTAGTGGAGATAGTAAAAACTGGCAAGGTTTTTGGAAATATTTCAAAGGTAGAGCCAACAGAATTGGAGATTAGATGTGGAGTGTGATAGAAAGACAGTATGTAAGATGACTCCAAAATTATGGGCTGAATGACTAGAAGCCTGGAAATGCCAATTTGTAAGAAGGAACAGATTTTGGGGAGTGGGGTGAGTGGATAGCTGAAATCAAGACTTTTTTTTTCATGTTCAAGTTGAAATTCTGTTAGACATCCGACGAGGAGTTTCAGTATGCAGTTGGTTATATGGATCTGGAATCCAGAGGAGAGAAAGGGGCTGAAGATACATATTTGGGAAGCTCAATAGAGAGTATTTAAAGCTAGGGGGTTGGGCCTCTCCACATCTTTCCTCCACCCCGCCGGAAGCTATGGAGCTAACTGATCAGTGCTGGTGACACACACCAGCTGCACCAGGGCCCAGCTCACTAGAGTCCCCCGCAAGGTCTACCATGGAGGCCAGTTAACCATCTGCTTTGCCCCAAGTGGCTGTGACAACCAGCCTTTCTACCACATTGTGGCTGCTCACAACAAGTGTTCCAGGGATGGCTGTTTCATGGAGGAGCTGGGTTCCTCTGATCCACTGGCCTACAGTCATGGAGAGAAAATCGTCGCTCTCAACCTGGACCAGATCCACCATTGGATCAGCTTTGGGACCCACTTCTCTAAGCCTGTAGAGTAGCTTTTGGGTCTTTCTGGCTTTTTCCCTCTGCATCCCATGATGATCACAAATGCTGAGAGGCTGCAAAGGAAATGGGCACATGAAGTCCTCTTAGCATCTCAGAGAGGAGATCCAGACACTCCAGAAACAAAAATGAGTTGACTTCAGGGAGCAGAATATTGGGGAAAAGCTCAAAGTCCTCTTAAAACACTTGTGCAGAGCTTTTAGTTTTATTAGATTTGGAGGTTAATAAATGGAGTTTTCTAAGTTAAAAATAAATTTAAAAATAAATAGATAAAGCTATGGGGTTAGATAAAGCTTCCAGAATGTGAATACACTAGAGAAGAGATCTGAAGAGATCTCAAAGATGAGAAGGAATCAGCAAAGGAGCCTAAGAATTAGAAAGAGAATCTAGAAAGAGTGAAGTCCCATAGACCAAGTGAAGAAAGTGTTTCAAGAAGGAGGGAGTGATTTTCTGTGTCTGTAAGGTAAGACAGGTACGAGGAGAGGGGCGCCTGGGTGGCTCAGTCGGTTAAGCGGCTGCCTTCAGCTCAGGTCATGATCCCAGGGTCCTGGGATCGAGCCCTGCATTGGGCTCTCTGTTCAGCAGGGAGCCTGCTTCTCCCTCTCCCTCTGTCTGCTGCTTCCCCTGCTTGTGCTCTCTCTCTCTCTGTCAAATAAATAAATAAAATCTTTAAAAAAAAAAAGACCGGTACGAGGAGGACTTAGAAACACAGAGATCATTAGTAACCTTGACAAGAGAAGCTTAACAAAATGGTAGAGACAAAAAGTCTGATTAAAGTGAATTCAGGGGCGCCTGGGTGGCTCAGTTGGGTAAGTGTCTATCTGACTCTTAATTTTGGCGCAGGTCATGGTCTCAGGGTCCTGGAATCAGGCTCCACGTTCAGCGGGGAGTCTGCTTGAGATTTTCTCTCTCTCCCTTTCCCTCTGCCCCTCCCCGCCCCCCGGCACTCTCTCCCTCTCTCTGAAATAAATAAATAAATAAATAAATAAATAATCTTAAAAAAATAAATAAAGTGGACTCAGGAAAGAATGGAAAAAGAGGAAGTGGGCAGTGAGAATAGACAACTTTGTCTAAGAATTTTGCTATAAAGAGGAGAAAAGAATGAGCCTATAACTAAATGGAGGTTTGAATGGAGCTGAATCAAAAGAGGCTTATTTGTGTTTTTAATTTGGACAATATTACTACATGTAATTTTAATGAAGGAGAATTGAGTCTAAACTGTGTCAGGAGGGAAGTAAAAACACAAGGGGAGTAAGGCTGAGTGAAAGAAAGGTGGCCGAAACTATGGATTTGAAGGCTCTGGTGGGGTTGAAGAATCATTGGTGTCAGGATATTAGAGGAAGTGAGGTGGGGTTAGAAAGAAAAGTTCTTGAAAATGAGTTCTAGGACAGGGGATGACGAGGTATAGGTGACCTTGGGAGTAGGTGGTGAGAGAGATCAAAGGCCTGAGAACTCACATAAATGGAAGGATTGTCTCAGTGATAATGAGATGGCTGGAGAGATTGACAGTGAGCCAAGAACTATTATCTTTAAGGACTGATGGAGAGTGACCTGGAGGGCTGTAGCTGGCTGCAAAATGGAGGGATATTTGGTAGAATTGACAAAAGGCATGAAGTTCAAAGGATTTGACAGGTTTAGAGAAGATGAGAAAGGATGGTCTGGAAACAGCAATGAAGGACACAGGGGACAGTTATCACTTCTGGGCACAGTTGTGGGAGACAAAAAGAGTCACTACCTGACGGGACCATAGGGGAAGTAGTATCCTCAGGGGAGAGACAATTAGAGTTTAGCAGAATGTGATTGAGGATATAGGAGATTTTGTTGATTACAGATGTGAGTTCCAGAGGGAACAGTGGAAGGGACTGTGGTTGCAGAGGGAAGAAAGATTGAATCAGATTATTATGGGATCAATAGGGCCTTAGGGGAGAATACTGGAGTGAAGAGCATTATCTAGGAGTGGTGGCCTTCTTGAGGTTGCTGAAGTAACCAGGGATGGGGAATATGATGGGATTATTCCTGGTGGGTTCTTGGGCAGGCAAAGGTGGGGAGGCTGTGAGTGCATTCAGGAGGGAAGTCAGGCAAGGAAGTCTCCTGCCCATAGCCAACAGAGCTCTAAGGGCTCATGGTTGAGTCATTCTGATGATGGCTTTGAGGCTGACACAAATGTGATAGCACCAGGAGCTGTCAGGCACTTTGACACAGTCAATTTATACAACGGGGCCTCAGTTAGTAATGAGCAGAAAGAAATTCTTGATGGCCTTCCATCAATATGGACAAATTGGTTTTCTCCACCTAAAAGGATAATGCAACATGTGTTTTCCCTGGCATTTTCTACACATCGCTCTCAAGAACACACACATCACTGTACATAACTGGAAGGGAGAACCAGATTGATTTCTTTTTAGTGAAAAAATGAGTGCTCCACAAAGTAGGTAATCGAGGCAAACTTAAAAATTACTTAAGATTCTTAGTTTTTGTTGGGTTGGAGTTTGAGAGATGAATTAATTCTGAAGTGGTTTATTATGAGTTTCACTGAGAAAGAGATGGCTTTTGGTGGAACACATTCATTGGCTTATTAAAACGAAGCCCATTTTAAGGGCCAGTCTTGAAGTATGTCTCCCAACACAAGAAGATTATTTATGTTGCCCATGACCTCCCCACAGGGCATTGACACTGATTGGATCATCTGGTGGTTTCCTATCCATTGCTTCTCCAAAGAAAATGCTAGTAATAAATTGAGGAATTTAAGACTGTGAATATCTTTTTTTCAGAGAGTCTAACAGTTAAGAGGGAAAAAAAGGAAAGCACTTGAGGGTAAGGGAAAATGGATAGTACTTCTCTCCTTCTTTCCAAATCAGAAACTGCTTCAATCTGCCTTTCCCCTCCTGAGTCAGAAAAATAAAATGATACAAAATCCAGTCTATTCTTATGACTTGAGGCATGACTATAACTAAACCATGAGGGGATGCAAATTGGATCCTCTATGCCTAAAATTCAGTGTTTAACATACTGCTTGGGCCATATGCAGAAGTACCCATTCATAAACGGGCTTTTCCTCTGAACATTTCATGGGCAGGCTCTTGCTCAAGCATGGAGAAAAGTTTGATTCACAAGATTTTTTTTTTTTTTTTTTTAAATGGTGGTGACATTTTACATTTTATTTATTTATTTTTTTTATTTTAAAGATTTTATTTATTTATTTGAGAGAGAGAGAATGAGAGACAGAGAGCATGAGAGGGAGGAGGGTCAGAGGGAGAAGCAGACTCCCTGCCGAGCAGGGAGCCCGATGCGGGACTCGATCCCAAGACTCCAGGATCATGACCTGAGCCGAAGGCAGTCGCTTAACCAACTGAGCCACCCAGGCGCCCTGATTCACAAGATTATTAAAAATGAAGTAATACTTGAAAATTTTTCCTTAATTTAACAGACAACAAACTGAGAATGATATTGGTTTTAGTCCCTGAATTTCAAAAAATAAGACATTTCACTAATTTGATAGTTTATGAAAAGCAGTGCTAGTGATGGGGAATATGTTGCTTGTTTTTAACATCCTTGCTTGAAAGCCTGGAATTTAACTACTGTCCAGCAGGTTTGGCCTGCCTCCATGTAAATCATAGAGAGGATGGAAGCATTCACTTACTGTAGGTTCCTGTGACTGCTTACAAAGGCAGATGACAATAGTACTGTGGTTCCTCAAAAAAACTAAAAAATAGAATTATCATATGACCCAGCAATTCCATTTCAGGATATGTACCCAAAAGAATTGAAGGCAGGGCCAGAGATACTTGTGGTATTTGCATACTCTTGTTCATAGCAGCATTATTCACAATAGCCAAAATGTGAAAACAACCCAAGTGTCTATGGACAAATGAATGGATAAACAAAAGGAGATCTATACGTACATTGGAATATTATTCAGTCTTTAAAAGGAAGGAAATTCTGACACATGCTACAACAGGAATCATCCTTGGAGACATTATGCTAAGTGAAGTAAGCCAAACACAAAAGGACAAATATTGTATGATTCCACTTATATGAGGTACCTAGAGTAGACAAATTCATCAACAGAAAGTAGAAGGGTGGTTACCAGGAATTATGGAGAGGGGAAAATGGGAAGTTATGGTTTAATCGGAACAAAGTTTTAGTTTGGGATGATGAAAAAGTTCTGGAGATGGATAGTGGTAATGGTTAAACAACATGAAAGTACTTAGCAACATGGTTTTTATTATTATTAAAAATGGTTAAGATGGTAAATTTTATGTTGTGTGTATTTTATTATAATATTTTTGAAAAGCTAATAGATTTGCCTACTCTGGGCATTCCATGTAAATGAAATCATACAATATGTGGTCTTTTGTAACTGGTTTCTTTCATTTCCCACAATGTTTCAAGGTTCATTCATGTTGTAGTATATGTTGACACTTTATCCACTTTTATTGCTGAATGATATTCCATTGCATGAATATACTACATTTTTTCAGGAACTGGAAGGAAGAGATAACAGAGAGTGACTGTTAGTAGATATGGGGTTTCTTTATGGAATGATGACACTGTTCTAAAATTAGGTTGATGCTATAGCTGCACAACTCTGAGAATATACTAAAAACCACTGAATCATACACTTTAAAAAGGTAACTTTCATATATGTGAGTTATATCTCAATAAAACTGCTATAGAAAACTGAAAGAAGGGGTACCTGGGTGGGCTCAGTCAGTTAAGTGTCTGCCTTCGACTCGGGTCATGTTCCCAGGGTCCTGGGATCAAGCCCCACATCGGGCTCCCTGCTCAGCAGGGCTTCTGCTTCTCCCTCTTGCCTCTCCCCCTAGCTTGTGCTCTCTCTCTCTGTCACTCTCTCTCTCTCTAATAAATACATAAAAATCTTTAAAAAAATACTGAAAGAAAATGAGGGGCGCCTGGGTGGCTCAATTGGTTGAGCGTCTAACTCTTGGTTTCAGCTCAGGTCATGATCTCAGGGTCGTGGGATCGAGCCCTAAGTTGGGCTCCATGCTCAGTGGGGAATCTGCTTGAGAGTCTCTCTCTTCCTCTCCCTTTGTCCCTCCCTGCACTCACATGCTTGTGCTCTCTCTCTCTCTCTTGAAAATAAATAAACAAATCTTTAAAAAAGAAAGTGAATAAATAAAATCTTAAAAAAAAAATTTAATTAAAAAAATAAAATACAAAATAAAAAAAATAAAAAAGAAAGTGAAAACACTGAATGACATCTTGGATACATTAACAAAAGTAAAGTCCATACAAATATGGTGAAAAGGGCACCCATTTAGAGTCAGAAGGCCTGAGTTAAGTCATGACTCTGGCATTTACTGGTGCGATTTTGGCTAAGTATTAACTTCTCTGAATCTCCCATTTATGATCTGTAAAATGGAAATAATAAAGTGATGCCTACTTTGCAGGGACTTGGTGGGGACCAAATAACATAATGAATATGAAAAGGTCTTTATAACTGTGAATTGATGCATTAATATTAGCATTAATTGAAATGCAGGGCGTATGTGGATATGGGTGGAAGATAGGTATCTTTTCCTCAAAGTGCTGTTGAGTAGAAGACAATTGGATTTATTCTGAATTGTTTTAAAAATAAAACTGTAAACATGATTTTAATATGTCTTAGCTTTAATTTTATTATGTCTTAACACCAATATTTTTCCAAAAACGTGTCTTCTATAAGATGATCAAGTATTTAAAAAATGTAATTCTTTCTTTCTCCCTTGCCCTCCACCGTGTCTTTTCCCAGATGCTTCTATTCTTTATATCTTCACTTGCCATCATCTCTAACTCCCACCAGCAATGAAGCAAAATTCCTAGGGTTCTGGGCAATGTTTCTCAGCCTTAACAGCACACTGCAGTTACCTTGGGAGCTTTACAAACTGTTAATGCCTAGATCTTGCTCTTAGAGATTCTTAGAGATCTAGAGCCTAGACTGAATGTCAGAATTTTTTAAGCTGCTGGGTGTTTCTAATGTACAGGCAAAATTGAGGACACTGATGTAGAGAGAATGATTGTGTGACCCCAGTGGAACTCAGTGGGCATGGTGGGGGTGGGGGGTGGTATAGAGAGATTCAGTTCTCCTAACTCCTTTCACACATCTTGTGTTTTGCCATGTCACCAGCTGCCTCTAAGTAGGTAAGTAACAGCTGCAGGTGAATCTGAACAGATGTCAAGCCAGAATTTCATTCCAGCAATTACTATCCCCACAAAGTCTTTTCTTTCTGTTAGAAAGAAACTCTCTTTTACACTGATATAACTGAAGTCAAGCAGGCCTTAATTGTGCTCCAGTCAATCATCCTGGGAACATAAATGTCCAAGACAGCGCAGAGGGAAAGAACAGGATTTTTGCATATGGGTGTCTAAGGAAAAGGCAAAATTGTATGCAAAATATGTGTTTCTATTCTGCATGTATTGGCTTTTGCAGAAAGTTTCGCTCTTTCCTCACCCCAGTCCTCTATGCTCTACAATATTTCACTGAAGTTTCCCTATCAATTCTCCCTGACTTTTGGAGTTTCTGCAGTTTTATTTCTTATGTCACATCAGCTCTGGAGGAATACTTTGAACTTTCTTTCTGGTCATCTCCTTCTAATCATTCTCTTGATCCCTATGGGCCCAGGAAGAGACTTGGTCTTTAAGATAACAGTCATTTTCTTTGTCCCACCCTGAAGGTGCTCTCCAAAGACAGCAGGGAAATGCCACGCAACCAGTTCTCCAATTTTCTAACACTTTCTCACCAGCATTTTATGTTCTGTTGCAAGCTATTATTAGGAAAAATTGGTCAATGAAAGCATAAGTGGCTATTCCCCTCTCCGAACTTCTTAAGGATAATGCACTTCTGTTTGCTGCACCTAAGAGGAAGAGTGTATGCTCAGAGAACAGGCCTCTATTATGCATCTTAATTTAAGAGATGACTAACCACAGTAGAGTGTGTGACTCTTTTTTTTTTTTTTAAGATTTTATTTATTTATTTGACAGAGAGAGAGATAGCGAGAGCAGGAACACAAGCAAAGGGAGTGGGAGAGGGAGAAGCAGGCTTCCCGCAGAGCAGGGAGCCTGATGCGGGGCTCGATCCCAGGAACCCCGGATCATGACCTGAGCTGAAGGCAGACGCTTAACGACTGAGCCACCCAGGTGCCCCAGTGTGTGACTCTTGATCTTGGGTTTGCGCTCCACATTGGGTGTAGAGATTACTTAAAAAAAAAAAAAAAAAGAGATTACTAACCAAATAACTAGTCTTGATGTAAGATTGAGCTATCCATCATTCCACAGAGTCGGTGATTCCATAACTAATTAAACTGTAAATTGAAGATGGGAGATATTATTATTCTTACATTTGAACATACTGAATTGATAAGAAATGTAGTGTTCCTGTGAAAGTACTTGAATTTCATACTAAAATAGGGATATTAAAAAGAATAAGAATGCTCAGCTAGAAGGCTAATCTTTTAGGTTTGAGGAATTTATTGATTAACAAAAAAAGAACATTTTAAGGAAAAGCTTAGTTTTAGGTCTTTTAGTGTGAGAAACTTCAAGCATGTTGAATTGCTGACACCTCAAACTTTTTCAAAATATTTATCTTTTTGAAAACTTCTCCAAATATAGTTTTGAAAAATCTTATCGGTTCAGCTATATTTGCAGAGGTGAATAATATTTCAATATGTTTGTAAAAGCCAAATGCTTGGCCTATGGCCTCAGTGGAGGTGGATGTTATCATGCTCCCACCAAAGAAAAATACCTATTTTACTTAAGAAAGGAATATTTCATTTTAGGCTCTCTGGAAAAGTTTAAATAGAGAAATATTATTTTCCTTAGAAGGCCTGATAAATAATTCAGACCAGCTATAAAGCTTAATGAAAAAAAAAAAAATCTCTTTTCTTTTTCAGTGAGTCTTAGTCCTCTGTCTATAATGGAACACAGCTGTTCTTTGGCTGTTCCACATCTAATCACAATACTTTCTGGAAATTGTCTCTGATTTTCTTTTCTTTCTCATTTTCAATCTTTGTGATTCTGGTGAAGTTTATTCCACCTCTGATGCCAAGGGTGGACACGTGACCCAAGTCTGGTCAGTCAGACCAGGAACAACAATTGGTTCAGGATGGACATATGATCCAAGTTGGGCCAATTAGAGACAACAAGGTTGATTTCAGGGCATTGGTGTCAGCTAGTACATTTTCCAAAAATGGCCATTATAGGTAACTGGGTCTTAATCATGCTTTGAAATCCTAGGAGCAAACATAGGACACGTGCCCCTGAGTTATCCCACCCTAGGGGCAAAAGAACTGGATATTTATACCCTATCTCCCATCAATGGTTGAGGGCCATTGGTAGTGGTGGGAGGGAGTCATTAATTCCTTTACATTTGGTCAGAGAAAACCCTCAAGCAAAGAAATGCATTTGGAAGTTAGTCTTGTGTATGCCATAATAATAAGGGCAAAGGGGATGTGGGTGGGGCACTGACTCACATCCATCTACTACAATAAATAAAGATCTTAGTACAATATCTTATTGTATCAATGTCCCAATTGATCGTTACATATTTCTTAAATGAATGAATTTCCTCTTCTCTGCTTGATTAGTGTGACTCGGGACGCTAAATCTGATGATTACCTTGGGTTAAGCTGATGAAAATCATATTTCTTGACCCACAGAGCCAAGTGCAGGACTTGAAATACACTGGCCCCACCAGGGTAAGTGCTCTGTGAGGCTCTCCACATCTCAGCCCCTTCATCATGCTCTGGTGATACTAGACTCCTTGCTGTCCTTCAAGGATCAGGCTCTCTCCTGCCTCAAGCCTTTGTGCAACTCTTCCATCTTTCTAGAATACTCTTCTTCTAAAGAAGTCTTCCAAAGCCAAATTTATCGAAAATAGCACACCCTGATATTCTCTATTTCCTTGCCCTCTTTTATTTTTCTTTATTGTTTTTAAAGATCTCATTTTATACAACTACTAGGTCATTTGTTAATTACCTGGAGATCTGCTAGAATGGCAGCTCTGGAGTTTATCTTCCTCACTGTTGATTCCATAGCACCTAAAACTGTTATCTAACACATAGCAGGCATTTGATAAATTTCTATCAAGTGAATGACTGAAAGTTTTTTGTCTTACAAAGTTTGTAGAGTTGAATGACTGGTATGAAGAATATATAATACTTTAAACCTCCATTTTTCATCTTCCCTCCAGTGCAGGCCACACTGAGAATATTTTAAAATATAAATCTGTTCTTGATATTTTAAAACACAGCTACACTTCAAAAACCTCTATATTGTGCATCTAAAGTTAAACTTCCTAAAGATGCATTCTACTTCTGAAATAAAAGACTTCAAACAAAATTGATTTTTTTTCATAAAAGACATGGATTGTGTTACTAATTATCCTTTCTGTACATATATCCACCAAATTCTCTCCACCTTGGAAATGCTTCCTTGGCAGCAGGAATCTTTAATATGAACAAGAAGAAACTAAAATTTTGAATAATGGGAAAAGTCTTCCACACAGCTCTAAGTTTAAAGATTTCTTTCTCTTCTTACCTATAGCCATGGTGGACTATAAAACCCCTCCCTATGTTCCAGGAAGTATACAAGAGCAGGTCTTGCGTTGTCTGCATTTGAACAGCGGAAATCAAGGACAAGATTAGAAGGAGATAAGGCAAAAATTAATAGCTCTGCCAAGAAGCAGAAAGCCTATAATCTAAGGAAAGAACTTAGAATGGTTGCAGACAAAGTGACTCCAGTTTTCTATAATTACTGAATAAATATTAGTGTTTGAAAGTGGTCCGACAGGGTGCCTGGATGGCTCAGTCGGTTAAGCGTCTGCCTTCGGTTCAGGTCATGATCCCACGGTCCTGGGATCGGGGATCGAGTCCTATGAGTCCCGCGAGTCCTGCCTTGAGCTCCCTGCTCAGCGGGGAGTCTGCTTCTCCCTCTCCCTCTGCCCCTCCCTGCCATGTGCTTGCGCTCGTGCTCTTCTCTCTTGCTCTCTCTCTCTCTCAAATAAATAAATAAAATAAAAAAAAACAAAGAAAAGAAAGTGGCCAGAAAAAATGTGGGTCAAAATAAAATGAGGAACAAATAAATGGTGGGTCAGAGACACAGAAGTAGGACAATGAGCCATGAAGGAGATCCTGACAGGCACTGTTCATAACCTCAGGATGGCGGCTTGGAGGTAAACTACAAGCCAACACTGGACATCATCCCTTATTTAAATTATTTGAAAATTGGGCACTTGGGTGGCTCAGTTGGTTGGGCGACTGCCTTCGGCTGGGGTCATGATTCTGGAGTCCTGGGATTGAGTCCCACATAGGGCTCCCCGCTTAGTGGGGAGTCTGCTTCTCCCTCTGACCCTCTCCCCTCTCATGCTCTCTCTCAAATGGATAAATAGGGTCTTTAAAAAAAAAGAATTCTAAAAAAATTAAAAAGAATAAATTATTTGAAAATAAACTGTTCATCATAAGGTTGTGGTCAATATATTCATTTGCTGTCCCAGTTAAGCAAACATAATTTTTTTAGATGTTAAGGAGGTGAGCTGGGGGTCTGATCTGACATTTGCATTATCAGATACAGAAAGGAAGCCATGCCTTATGTAAAATGGCTTTCTAACCATCACTTCTGTGTAGGGGATTAGTCCCTTCAATTGACACACACAGCAAATTGTGGATCTGTGAGATATTTACACTAACTCTCACAAGAAAGGAAACACACTGAAAGTAGATATTGAATTTTTCTGAACAATTACCCAAATATCCCATGTTATTCTGTATAGATAGCTGTATATTCAGGCTAAGTGTCCTCCAATTTAAGTATATAATACATTTCTAAAGTCCAAAAAAGTCACTCTATCAAATTTCAATGTTATGATTCTCAGAAAAATGTTTAGCCAAAATACACTCTATTTTTTTTTTTTTTTTTACTAAGAAACTAAGATAATAGTACTGCTTTATATCACTGGAGAATAAGAATTATTTGATCAAAATTAATTCTGTAAGAAGTCTGGGAAAAAAAAGGCTGCATAATTCCAATGGTAATTTTGGCATTAAAGCACTATCACCTAAAACTGAATACATCCATATTTACTTTTTGAATATACAATTAGTTGTCATTTTAGAAAAAAGGAACCAGAAACGAGGTATCTTAGAATCTCCAAAATGTTACTGCATTCTATCCATAACTGCCACCGTGATTTTCCCTACGACTCTGACACCATGATTTTCCCTACGACTCTGACACCAGGAATCTGCATTTAAGCAAGGCACTTGGAATTCTGTGTTAATGCGAGGTAAGTGAGGTCCAGGGGCCCTTCACTAGTTTGTCCTCCTCCCCACAGTTAAATTTTATAAAATACCCTGCAGATACAGAGCATGAGAGAGAAAAAAGGAGAAACACCATGTGGTATAAGCTAATAATTATTTATATTCCTAATCAAAGGCTTAGCATTTTACATGTGAGCACTACTCTGGCCCACCCAGGCCCTGAAGCTATTTTTCTTTCTTCAAATTAGGAATCTGCTGATCAAATCAAATGCTGATTCTGTATCTAAAGTGATATGTTTTCTCTTTGTGCAAGTGATTAGGTCCTGCTAAGAAACTAATTGCTGCCACCTCAAATTGCACAAGTAACAAGAGCGCTTTCCTTAAGAAAAAATTCTAGCTATATCCCTCATATTTTCCACCATTTTAAAGCCATGTTTTTCCTCAGCTCTGTTTGTTATTTGATCCATAAAAATGGTAAAGAGTAATTGAATGAAGCAATAAGGCCAACATTGGTAAAATTTAACTATATATTTCTTTTTGCCGGTGTGTTATCGTTCATCAGCCTTATACCCACGTAGATACATATATGCATGTTGAATTATTGAAGACAATACCTCAACATTGTCTTCAGTTTTCCATATTGTCTGTTCACAGGTCTAAGTTCACTTGGCAAGAGGTCGACTCTCTGCCTGTTTTACCAAGTGAACCTAAGTAGTTTAGCCTCTTTTTGTCATGTCCGCCCTAACAATTAAGTAGAATAAGTGGCAATTTGTGTTGTATTATTTCAAGGCCACTTCTCTTTCTCCACCATAGTCTTCCTTGCTAACGTTGGACACTCTACAACTAGAGAGTAATTTTGAGGAACTCTGTTAAAATGCATATTTTTCCAGAAAAGGTGACGCTTGATGCTTGCCTGATACAGCAGTAATGTGAAGATGGTATCAGAGCCTTTCTTGAGAGCTGATTTTGAGGAGAACGGGAGCAGAAAGGCCCTGGAAAAAAGAGGGAATTGAGCAATCAGGAGAAGGAACGAGAAAAAGCAGGAGATCTAAACAGTCCTTTGCAAGAGGTGTTCAGGCCATCTTCCTCCTGAAAATGTCTTCATAGGGAAATCTTCAGTGAACAAGATGAGCTGCCCCTGAAGTCTCTCTGTGGACTCCTGTTAGTGGAGAATAAGCGAAAGCTGCCAACTGCAGCAACCCACATGTTTGGTCTCAGAAAGAACATCTCCAATGGTTTTCCTCTCTTTTTCTGTTGCCAGAAAACAACTGAGCCAAATGGTAGGGACAGTTATTTGGCAAGAGACTGAGGTTGCCAGAGGAATGAAGAATGTAAACAAGCAAAATTGAAATGAGTTTACCACCAGTGATTTTATAACATCCCATCTATAAAGGGAAGGGAATTTTAGACTTGCACTTAAACGTCGAGTGCCAACTGGAATTGAACTTGTGTGTGTGCATTCACTGTGGCAGAGCTTCATTCATTCATGGCTTCACATATTCAAGTGATGATTTTCTAACAGCTTTCAGGGTTTTACAAAATGAACTGAGATTTTAGAGAAAATGTGTTTCTTTATATTGCTATTCTAATACTATAGTACTTTTCAGAATTATTTCCATTCAAAATAATATTTTCAAATATAGCAGGAGTACCTATGTAAGGGCTAAAATAACTTTCAAGGAGAAATAAGTAAGAACACAAAGATATGGTTGAATATATTTTAGTATATTGGACATCTAGCCCTGAAAATAGTCTCTATCCCATGCTGCGTGGTGACACTTTTATTAGGGCACATTTTTTAATGCCTAAATTATCAATCTCAGACAATATATTTCAGTGTCCAAATGATAGTACATAAAATGCTTACTGCAGCATTTGAACCTCAAATAAAAATTCACTGCATTATGCTATTATGAATGGTTAATTTAAAAATTTTCTTCCATCCGTTTTTTTTCTGAAAAAATCAAAGAGTGAAAAACTGGTAATTACACCTATCATTATTTATAAACTATACATCTCAATGATATCCACTTTTCTTCTATAAAATCTTTGAAAAATACAAAATATTAAAAGTTTTTGCAAATGACCATTTGTATATCGATCTTTGATAAACATCTAAATAATACACCCTGGCTAATAAAAATATTAGCCCTGTAATTTGAGCAAGAAACAACAACTTAACTATATAGCTGTTTTTTTTTTTAACACCTAGAAAGTGTTACGAGTAGAGTTAAGAATAGTTTTTACATGTTAAAGGTTTATAAAGAAAAAACAAAGAATATGGAGCTCAGACATATGTGGCTGTCAAAGCTTAAAACACTATCTGGCCAATTACATAAAAATTTGCTAACCCCTTGTTTACAGGGTGCCTGCTTAATTGCAATATCTAGTTCATTCATATTTAATGTAATTACTAATACATCTGAGTTTAAATTAACCATATTACTATTTGTTTCCTGCTTACTGGCTCTGGTTTTTGGCTCCTACTACTTACTTTCATACTTCTTTTGGTTTAATCAGGCATTTAAAAATTATATTTCCCCTTTGTATTAGCATTTATTATTCCTTTTGTAGTACCTAAAGATTATAACATGCACCCTTAACAGTGTTTACTATACATTAGTATTTTATCACCTCTTGGATAATGCAAGGATTTTAGAACAACTCCATTTAACCCCTGCCAACTCTTCTGTGCTATTGTTGTCATATATTTTAATTCTGTATACATTCTTATTTACCCTGTATTAATCCTTTACAATGCTCTTCATTTCTTCATGAAGTTTAACGCTGCTTTCTTGGATTATTTTCCTTTTTCCTAAAGAATTTCTTTGAGTATAATTCTGTTGGTAAAAAAAAAAATTCAGTGTTTGTCTGGAGTCTTCATTTTACCTTCATTTTAAAATATATTTTCTCAGTTAAATTGGGTCACAGGTTGGCAGCTACTGTCTTTCCATGCTTTAAAGATCTCATTTCCACATTTTTCTTGAAAAGTCTGCTGTATGTCTTATTGTTGTTCCTTTGAAGTTCATGTATGTTTTTCTTCTGGCTACATTAAGACTTTCTTTTTCTCTTTGCATTCAAGAGTCTTACTATGAAGTGCTTAAGTATTGTTTTCTTTGTATTTATCCTGCTGGAAGTTTGTAGAGCTTTTTGAGGCTATAGTTCTTTTCGGCATACTTCATCCTTTTTCCTTTCCGTGATTCAGTCCTGATCCATATTCCAGACCAATAATCCTCTCTTCTGCTATGTCTAACTTGGTATTAAACACATTTGCTGAGTTTTTAGTATCAGTTATTATTTTATACACTTCTAGATTTTTATTTGATTTTTTAAAGATTTATTTATTTGAGAGAGAGAGAGAGAAAGCTTGTGTATGAGTAATTGGGGGGAGGGTGGGGGAGGGGTAGAGGGCTCCTTGCTGAACTGGGAGCCCAGGGCCTTATTCCCAGGACCCTGGGATCATGACCTGAGCTGAAGGCAGACACTTAAGCAACTGTGCCACCCAGGTGCCCCTCCATTTGATTTTTTAAATGGATTACAACTGTTATCTACTTTCTTAAAGCATATTAATTACAGTTATTTAAAAGTCCCTGTCTGATAATTCAAATATCTATATCATCTATGGGGTCCATTCTATCATCTATTTTTTTTTCTCTTGTTTTTGGTCATTTGTCCTGTTTTTGGTATGATTGATAATGTTTTCATAAATGCCATACATTGTTTTAAAAAAATTCTCCAGTCTCAGGCATGGCCCATCCAAGCAGTACTGATTTTATTTATTTTATTTTATTTTATTTTTGCAAGACTGATGCTTCATTTTTTATTTCCCCTCTGCCCTCCCAACCCCATCCTTGTGATGGTTATACCCATTTGAACATTTCCAAGCACAAGACCGTAAGTAAGTCTTAAAACAGAGGAGCGGAATTTTTGTCTAAACTGTAATGGAAGGGGATTAACGGTGGCAAGAATAGCGTAAGTGTTGTGTAGTAACAAAAGCTACCCAGATCTTCTTGGTGGACAAAGCATAAAAGACTTAGAATCTATAGAAGACTTAGAATCTGTCCCCCTGACCACCCTTTCCCATCCCTGTCCCCCCCAAACCCCTGCTCCCACCCCACCTCCCATTAATAGTGTTAACAAAAGTTTAACATTCCAGTTCTAAAATGCAAATGATTTGTGTATAACTGCTGTTGCAACAGGTCTGGAAAGAAAGACAATACAGTCCTCTCTATCTATGTGATGTTTCCCAGAATATAAAGATGAGTTCCATGATGATGGGGCCCTCACTGAACTGCCAGGTCCTTCCATGGATCACTGACACCAAGGCACTGTCCAGATTGTTCATGTATTGTGAAGGAAGGTTGGCTATTGCTCCCTGCTTGATAGCTAACCTGATCTGAGTCAAATGTCTCATGTAGTCCTAGTTTAGTTATTCCATCTTCCTTCAGAAGCTTCAGTTGGGGACAGAGAGCAAGGCAAAAAGCCTTGGCAATGTGTTCAGTCAATCAGCTATGATCTGCAAGATCACTCAGGCGACTGTGCTAGTCATCATTTTCTAGGAAAAACACCTCTGTTCATCTGATGACTTTTCCATTTGCCTTATACTCTGATCCATGGAATATCTTCACACTTGTTATAGATTCCATTGATCTTCCCATCTACAGGATTATAACATCCTTGTTAAGTTTCTTGTTGTCATCCACCCAGTTCTTCTGAAGTTCATTATTCCCATAGCCCTCCAATATCTTCAAAAATTTCATTTTTTGTAATTATCTTCTCTGTTTGAGTTGCTGCAATGGGAGCAAAAGACTGCTCAACAGAGTATTTCATAGAATCAGAAGATATTAGATTCAGAAATATTATCAATATTCTTACACATAGTACTTCTGGGGGCTCCTCCAGTAAGCTTCCCACCTTCTGAAATCACCAGATAAAGAGCAGTCACTGGTCTTTATGTTTTTGGGTTTTTTTTAAGATTTTATTTATTTATTTGAGAGAGAAAGCATGAGCAGGGGGAGGGGCAGAGGGAGAAGGAGAAGCAGACTCCCCGCTGAGCAGGGAGCCTGATGTGGGACTCTATCCCAGGACCCTGGGATCATGACCTGAGCTGAAGGCAGACACTTAACTGACAGCCACCCAGGAGCCCAGTCCTTATGTTAAAAGGACTACCCTCAGAAAGCTTTTCCAAAAATTCCCTCACCATACATTTCAATTGGAGCCTGGCCTGAAAATTCTTTTTTTTTTTTTCATGTTTCCAAAAGTAAAATCTATTAAGAACAAGTCATAAACATGTACAAGAAGTTATAAGAAATGATTATCACGATTAGTTACAAATGCAAAATAATATCTACTTATCCCAGACTTGTGAACATAATAATTAAGATCAATCTCATAGGCTAGTTCAAATATTACTTACAATTTAGATAAGTTGGTCAAGTATTATCTGAATACACACCACATGTGATAAACTTATATTACCTCTTCTCCTCCTTTACTCTTTGCAGGTATGTGCCAATATGGGGGAAAAAATGTAATTTCCATTTACATATTAACTGAGAAGAATAGTATTTCTACTGTGTATGTTTGGACTGTAAAAAAGTTAAAGTACATTTTCCTTTTAAAAGAACAAAAAGGTAAAAATAAATTGCCGAAAGTTTAACTGATAAAAGTTTAGTATCAACTTACTATAAAAATGAAAAAAATGTTTTGAAACAGATACCATACAATTATTATGTCGTCTCCCTACTGATCTGAAACTACAGAAGGCATTTAAGGAAGGAATGCTATGTCAAAAACCAAGACTAACCCAAGGGATGTATGTCACTTTAAAAATCTGATTTGCAGGAAAACTAGATGCTTG
Organism: Halichoerus grypus; assembly: GCF_964656455.1. Classification (NCBI taxonomy): domain Eukaryota; kingdom Metazoa; phylum Chordata; class Mammalia; order Carnivora; family Phocidae; genus Halichoerus; species Halichoerus grypus. The sequence continues at coordinate 124,911,606 of NC_135714.1, forward strand.
GCCTAGTTTTAAAGCTAATTACAAAATCCATTTTTTAATGGTCCAGACACTTTGCCATTTCTTCCAACTCAACAGAACTTCCATCGATTTCCACATTCATTGCAGACAACAAATGTTGTCATTGGTTCATCAAAAATACCGAGTTTGTACCTGTAAGTACAATTCTTCTTTTTACATTTGCCACATGTGAATAAGTCAGTCTGGGTTCCACCTGTCTTGGCCATCTGATACTCTCTGATGGCTTCTTTGGTTAAGTTTTTCCGCATCTCTTTGAGTTCATCACCAGCCATTTCCTCTGCTTATTCTAGTGAATAAGTCAGGAGGAATATTTCCACACAGCACATTTTTCCTTAAATTTGGATTCTTAGCATCTTTAAGATTTGATATTCTACTTTGTACTCTATTTCTGTGTTTCATGTCTGTATTCCTTATTTCTTGATATATAGCTTCCTCAATTTGAGATCCTAATTCTTCATCATCAGCTCCAATAGCAACGTAATCCTCTCCTGTTCTGAGAGCTGCGGCAAACATCTCCCTATGCTTTAACGGTACAGAATCAGAAGTGCTTGGTGCCCGAGGAGAAGATGAAACATAAGTATCTCGAACATTTGTCTCATCCTTTCTGCTGCTTACGTTGCCACTGGAACTACTTTATTCTCTTGCTTCAGGGCCATTCTGTGATGTAATTGCAGTATCTTTTTTCTTTTCTTCAGGGTCTTTATCTGTTGATGGTCCATCTAATAACTTTTCCCAGGATTTGATGAGAGACTTTGCTAAAGATGTAACGTCTTCATCTGTACTCTGCTTCCTAATAGCATTTACTGACATTCCAATTCTTGTGGACTGTAATAATTCCAGGGTCATGGGAATATGCTTAAGCTCCTTCAGTAAATCCAGTGCTCCAGCATAATGTTGTCACATATAAAGTTGATTGTTCCAACACATCAGCAATGTGGCATAAGCTGTTTTCCAAGTAGAAGCAATAGATAGATCTGCATTAATTTCACCACACTCTCCTTTTTTACTCAGATCTCTTTGGTGAGACTGGAGTCAGAGATACAAGTGCGTTCTTCTTCTGCACCATCTTGTCCGTCTTCTTGGCAATGTGGACCACCTCGTCCTCCATGGCTCCCACAGGTCTTCCCCGCGCCCAGCCCATTTGGGTCGGGAAGTGGGTGAAGCTGGAGCTGAGGGGACGGCAGGATGAGAGCTCAGGCGCTGGATGAGCCCACCACAGCAGGCCCGGGCCTAGGCCCTTCCTCACAAACCAAGCCCGCAGCAGCGGCGGCCTGGCCTGAAAATTCTTAAGCTTAGTAAGTATCCAGCTGATGGGTGAAGTAATACTCTTCCTTTCCTGTGGGATCCCTGAGTAGCCATGAGCGGTTCTGTAGTAGCCCACCTCTCCTATCCGCAATTCAGCAAACTGTTTCACAGTGTCATAAGCATATTCTCATTCTCTCTCAAGCTATCCTAGCATACTTCTTAGTAGAGTAGGCACTCAAACACTTGTTTAATAAACAGTTGGGATGGATGAAGAAATTCAGTTTACCCACATGCCAACTGTATGGTAATAAAATTATAAACTTCAACTATGGCTGAAATATCCCTTTAGATTTTATCTGGACTTAGCATATTTGGTTTTATACTGAATAGTTGTCTTTCTAAAATCAATATAAAAATATTGGTGGGGAAACTATGTAGAATAAGTAATTTGGACAATTAGGTTGATAATTTGAAAAAATCATTTGTGTTAATTTAGCAAATTCAGTTACAAATTAATTTTATGAGAGAACTATTTAACTCTACATTTTCTTTTCACTATAGATTTTCTGGGACCATTCAGTTCTAAGTAGCATCAAGAAGAATTTTCTAGTTTTTCAGGTTCTTCCATTATGGGTTTCATTTGAAGAAATATTTGAACTTCAATTAGTAACTTGTAGTGAATTACTAAGTAAAGAATATTAAGAGATGTAAAGAAAAAAATATGGGTCACATTATTCCTGCCATAGATTAAAAGCATGCAACCAAACAATCTTATGTGTATGCTTCAATGTCAAGGCATTCATTGGTTGTTGGGAGAATATAAGTCCACATAATAACACCAGTTTGCACTTGAACCCTTGTCATGAAATGTGATGTGATGTGATGTGATATGTGTGCAATTGAGTCCAATGTTCTTATCAAAGAGCCAGAAACTACCCTCCTGGACAATTGTGAGTAATTGCTTTGTTCCCTTCCTATCCCTGGTTCTTCTTCATCATGCCACTATGGGTTTTTCTTTTTTATATATATATTTTCTGATTTTGCCATGTGTTTGCAGCTAATGAAGTGGTCAAAATCGAAGTTAACCACATTACCTTGAGCGTAAATGCAATCATCATTGTGTGTTATTGTTTTTCAATTAAAAACAACAATAAGAACTAATTTACAAAAGGTTTCTAAGTATGTATCATCTAGGAAATCTAAGGTAGAGAATGTAATGGATCTTGCCTTTGAGATTAGATATACTATTTTAACTCTTTCTTAATAAAGTGTCTTTTTCCTTTAAACTAACCAAGTGTGTATTCTTTTCCCTAATAAAGTATTGGGAAGGATGAAAGTAAGAGTCTTATAATAAATCCCTTCTTGTCCAGTCTCTTACCTGTCTAGGAAGCATCTTGGTCCAGCTATAGGCAAAGGAAGGCTTATTGAAATGATTTAGGCCACATTTAGAGGATCATTGTGTGGGATCCCCAGCTAAGTGTTTGATAGGCAAGATTGGCTTCTCTATATAAGCCTGTGAGCTTTTCCACATTTCAGAGATGTACTATAAAACTCAGGTGGCTGAATATATCCTTCTCAAGTCAATTAAATACCGTTTCCGATCTATAAATATTCACTGCAGCTAGTGATAGTGAATGAGTTCAGTTGATGGTTCAGCTGATGGATCACTTAGATACAGCACTTTAAATAAGAGATGCAATGAATCTTATGTGAAAAAGTATGCAACCTGGGAAAGTTATATCTATAACTATATCTAAATCTATACACACATATAATTCTGGTAATAAGAGGAATAAAAGCTCATTGTAGACAATTTGGAAAATTTAAATCTCTCATGATGCAACACCTAAAATGAAATACTTACTTTTTCACTTCTTCTGAACACAAAGAATCATTGTTTTGTATCAGGTTTGTTTTTTTTTTTTCAAATAATGTACTCTCCCATGCCATTAAATATTCTCTGAAAATATGATTATAGTGGTTGAACACTATTTAATAATATGGTTGTACTTCAGTTTATTAAATGATTTCTCCAATATCAGACATTTAGATGTCTCCAGTCTTCACTCTTATAAACAAGACTGCCTTTCATCTTTTTGTGCATTATTTATTGTTTTCTTAAGAGAGATTCCTAGAAGTAGGGTTCAAAGGAGGAAATGAACTCTTTTAAGGTCCTTGATAGGTCTTAATGAATTTATATCCCAGTTACATTCCTACCATTCAATGGCACTTAGTCTAATGAGTTGAATAGGTCCTGGATATATATACCTCCTTGAAAAATACACAGGTTTTTTTTGTGTGTGTGTGTTTATGTATATGAAATACTCAGCTTTTTTTGTGTATATTATATCACAGGACCTATTCCATTTTCACTCAACTTCTTAAGGTCTTTTTATATTGCCATAAGAGTCACTGCTTCTGTCTGCTGCCTTTACTGCTCTGCCATTATAAACAATACTGATAGGGACATCTTCAAACATACTACCTTTTGTATCTGTAAAACAATTATTTTGAAGTATAACCCAGCTGTGGAATTGGTAGACCAGAAGTTTTTTGCATGGTCTTTTCCCTTAAGTTTGCCAGTTTGTTTTTCTCAGGGCCATCCAATAATCATAATTCTACCAATATGTTATGGTTTCCATCCCACATCCTTAATAATCTTTGGCATTATCTAACTTTCTAATTTATGACGATGATAGTGATAAAGTATTACCTCACTGTTTTATTTAGCATTTGTCCTGTTAAATAGTGAGATTTGGCATCTGTCAAATCTTAGTTAGCACTAGACTTTGCCAACCTATAAATTGCCTATTGATATCCTTTGTCCACTTTTCTCTTAGGCTTCTTTTCATGTTAGTTTGCAGGGGTGACTTGTATAATCTAGTTTTTCCTTTGTAGTTTTTAGCCAATGTAAATGTTTTCTCTTAGTCTGCCATCTACCTGTTAACTTTGGGTCAGGTACTGAAAAGATTTAGAAAACAACAAGCATTAGTGAAATTGTAATGCACAACATTCATATTACCTGCTATCATAATGATCGTTCATTCAGCCAGTCAGTGAATATGTATCAAACACCTGCTCTAGACAAGATGCAATGATAAGCATTTTGAGGCCACTGGAGAGGTTAAACATAGACCCTGCCTTCAGAAATCTCAGTCTCACATAGGAGATCAGACAAGAAAAAAAAAAGTATAGAAATGGAAAGTAATAAACACCATAAGTGAAATATTGATAAAATGGTATGAGTCTGTAGGAGGTGGGTTGGAAAATAAAGCAAGTTAGCCAGATGGAGAAATCTAATAAATTGTTGGAATATGAAACTGACTTTCAGAAGAGATGAGAGTAATATAGTTTGGGGTAAGAGTAGAAGCTATGAAATTGATGGAATTAACAAGGGAGAAGCAAAACTAGAGTTGATGGATCCTTAATTAATCACTACCTTTCAGGAAATGGGAGAGTAGGGGGGAGGGGGGAAAACAGTGTCTCAGAAGGTAGATATGCAGAATACTCTTGACTTGAGGAAAGAAACTATATTGGACATGCTCAGGTACAGATACTGAGTATGTTGGTTTTTTTTTAAAGATTTTATTTATTTATTTGACAGAGAGAGATAGTGAGAGCAGGAACACAAGCAGGGGGAGTGGGAGAGGGAGACGCAGGATTCCTGCTGAGCAGGGAACCCAATGCAGGGCTCGATCCCAGGACCCTGGGATCATGACCTGAGCCAAAGGTAGACGCTTAAGGACTGAGCCACCCAGGTGCCCCTGAATATGTTTTTCTTTCAGAATTCATTAATTTTTTTTTTGAGGAAGTAAGTTAGAAATGCTGTTAAATTGGTAAGGAAAAACTGGTCACAAAAAATTTGGGTTTCCCTGTGCAAGAGGAAGAATTTAACCAATAATAATTAAGCCCCTGCTTCTCTGAATTTGTCTTTGAGATAATGAATAAATGATATATAAGCCCACATTTTTTATATAACTGCCTTGGGGAGATGGGCCACTGGGGAACTTGTTTTATGGACAGGAAAGGGTAGGCAAAGAATACCAAGAAAGGACAAAGCCTTTTAAACGATGATTCTGCTAGGTGACATATTCTGCCTTTTCAAATCATATACTGAGATCCAAGCCAATCCATTTCAAAAAGGAGAAAATTGCCAGCCCTCACATTTTGCAGAGATTATTATTGATATTATTGTATTATTAGGTGATTATTACATTCGAGAAAATACGCTAAACTTTTTACATACAATATGTCATTTAATCCACTCAGTAATCTGGGAGAAGAATATACTATTATTATGTACATTTTTCAGAGAAGTAAATGAAAAGTGAAATCGATAACTCGTAGAGCTAGCACAAAACTCCAAGTCTGAAGCCCATGCTTTTAGGAGAAGTACCACAGGATGCGTAAACTACATGGCCATCAGTATCCTAAAGGGGAGCACCATCAGTAGAGAGTTAAGGACACTACACTTTTCAGAAGTGAAGAAGTGATTGGATGGTGAGAAGAAAGAAGCAGTGAATGCAATTATCATTTCCAAAACTTGGTGGCAAGCCTTTTGAGAGATATTGGAGAAAAGACATTTAAAGACAGTTTTTGTCTTATTTAAATTTTATGGCCAAAGCATTTGAATACAATTGTGGTATAGAAGAGATAGACTGGAGAAGTAAAATTGAAGATTCAAGAAAAAGAGTATATTGATAGAGCAAGGTTCTGAAGGAGGGGAGAGGGTGAAAAAGCTTGAACATATGGAGGGTTAATTTGAGGAAGGAGGCTAACATTTATGGGAGAATCACAGGAAGAGATGTTGGGTGAAAACAGGAACAAATGATTGGATGGCAGTCGAAAACTTGAGGAAGTAGTAAACTATTTTCTTAGTAAACTATTATCTTAGTAAACTGTGAGGCAAGTTGTATGTTCAAAGTTGTGACAGAAGTAGAAAATGTTGGCAATAAATACTGTAGGGAATGAGATGGACAGTCAATTAAAGGTGAGCAAAAAGAATACCAAGTGATAGAGAAAATAATGCTAAGGTTGGCCTATCAGTCAGGGTTTAGTTGCAAGTTGCAACAGAAAGTTTTTCACCTATTTTAAGCAGAGAGATTTAATGCAGGTAGATGCTTATAAATCTTTGGAAAGGCAACTTTGGGCTGAACTTCTGGGAATGACTCCCAGAACCATAGTGCAGCGCTAGCTTGCCAGGAAAGCTGTGAGCTCTACCACTATCAGGAGGGAGGGGAGTAAGGAGAGCATTGGGGAAGCACAGACCTCAGGAATATACCATTTTTTTGCAGCACACAACTGTTGGCTGTAAAGTACCACTCCTCTTAGATTCACACCAGAGAAGAAATAATCCATGCCTCTGCCTCTCCGTCACAGACAGTCCCAGAGCTGTAAGGGAGTCTGAGAAATGTAGTTTTTAAGCTTTACAGACTGCAGCAGAGAAGGAATACCAGAAGAAGTTTGGAGATGATGTTGCGTGCCAAGTTATTACAGATATAAATAATATGTATTCATGTAATAGTATGTACTTAGCAGCAGTCTATAGGCAAACATGGAGAAACAGGTAGTTTGATAAGGGAAAGATAAAGGATCAAAAAGATCAAGGTATCTAACAGGGTTACTATAGAGATGACTGATCATGTGGTCCAGACTAATGAATGGAGGCCAGGAGAAACCAATGAAATATGAGGAGAGGAATATGCCAGATAAGCACAATGTTGATAATGCCTACTTTGGTTTTGCCCTTGAAAGGCAAAGAAGGGGTGCAATGAGAACATAGCATCATAAAGTAAATAGCACTTGTGTTTTGAAGAGAAGAGAGCTTAGTACTCTCAAATACAGCAGGCTTGTCATGATGCTAGGGCTCTTTAATGTCTTATATGCACATCAGGAAAAACTAGTCAAGGCACAAAAGTATAGCATATTCCAGAACACATGTTGGTTGAATTATATCTTGATGATCTGTATACACATATAAAAGGAGACAAAGGAAGAGGGAAATAATAACACATATGTGGGTACAAATACTGTATAATTCTACCATTGATTGGCACACTTTTGTATACATGAGATTTAGAGGCAAATCACGGGCCATATCTAAATTCAAGAAAGGATAAATGTTTAAAGGTGAGTTTGTTGCCATTGCTGTTGTAATGTCCTTCTGCTGCATTGAAAAATTGAGAGTGGATGCCTACAAGGAATCTAACACATTTTATATGCTCAACTCAAATTTATATAGCTAAGAAGTAATTATAATCTTTGCACTCAATCTATTAGCATTTTTCCTTAGGTTTTTCTGTTTCCTACAAAAGGCATGTTGTTTTGTTTCTAATTCATTTGGGAATGGGGAAGGAAGGAAGGAGCCTTCAAATTCTTTAGATGTACAAGATTTGACATAGGCTGTAGGTCTCCACTTCCTGGTGGCTTCCCAGCAGATGCCTCAGCCATGACTTCATTGAATTCCAGTTGTATGTCTGCAAATCTCTCCTTTTGTAAGATTTCCCTTTATCTCTGAAAAGAGGCAGTGAAGTTTGCTTTCCGCCAGGCTGCTTTGATTTCCTCCCAGTGCCTCCAAACGTCAACGGAGCACTCTAGGGGCAGTCCCATGTGTCTCTCAAACAAAATAAAGAAGAATGTGCAGTGAAGATCAGAATGGAGTCACAGTATCTTCCTCTCAAACACCCTTTTTAATCATGCACCTAGTGCATGACTAAAGGTTCACTGCATGATTATGTGTAGAATACTGCTCTAAAGACTTCAGACATTGAAAAATACATACTGGAAAGAAAATAAATACAATTTAGGTAACAGAAAAATACACTCACATTCTTTTTTTTTTTTTTTTTAATATCCTGGGATGCAACTCCTTTGGTGAAGAAAGAGTACAAGAAAAAGCTTAACGTTGAATCATTAAAGGATGATTAATCTTTTTTTTTTTTAAATGACCATAAGGAACAGGGAAAAAACTGCTGTCTTTAGAGGGTCATTGTTTTGTGAAATCCTGGTGGGATGTGAGTGTCTAACCAAAATCTATTACAGAGGCATGTATCTCTTATTCACCTATAAATATTTGTCAATGAAGATGGTTAATAGACAAGCCATCTGGTGCCCCTGATCTTCAGAATTTGATAAAGTCTGTATTGTTATTGCTCAAGAGATTTCTGTTGCATAAACTCTGACATGCAGTATATATGCTGATGGAAGAGGAAGGTCCAAGCTAACTCAGAGAATTAAAATATGCAGGTGGGGGGAAACAAGGAAACTCATCTCCTTTGACAAATGCACAGTCCTTGGTTAACTTCTCTTTAGCAGTCTGCTCACATCTCATTCCCATTAAGAGTATTCCGTTTTCTTTGTCTAAAGTGTTGAGTGGTTATGAATAGTAAGGATAGACTATCTGTAATTATTTTTTAATTATTAATGGTTTTGTTAGATCCTTTCACTTTTACATTACATTTCTGTTAATGTGAGTTAAATCAAAATGTACTTCAGTTTCCAAGCTGTTCCCCAATGTATTTTTCATTCTTTCATAACATTACTTCAGATTCCTATAAGGTGTCTATGAGAAAACTTGTCTTTCTGGAGTCACCCACAAAATGCTAATAGGTTCAGGGACTATTCTATTCTGCAAATCTGCTGGCCATAACATTAGTCATCACCAAATTTCTAAATTCCCAATAGTACCCAATGTCAGAGTCACGATATGTACAAAAGTCATTTGATCTTTACCTCTTGAAGCCTCTATTTTATTTAGTGCCTCCAGATGAAGGTCTTTTGGCACTTCATAGATATGAAGATTCTCTATCAAATAGAGACCAAAGGAGAGGAGAAAAATGAGTGAGTTTGAAAGGAATAGATATTAAAGGAAGAAACTCGTGTCCAAGGTTTGTGGTCCAGCTAAATACCCTGAAGAGTAGCTTACTCAGAACGAATATTCTAGTATTGTGCCTTAGGAAGATAATGACACTTAAGGAAAAAAAAAAAAAAAGAACTTCTCTGGAGAGAAGGGGAAAAAGTCTACTTTTTAATCAATTTTTCCATCACCAGTAGAATAGCACTTTTTGATGGTGCACTATTCCTTCAGAGAAATGGTCCTGGTTTGTATTTACGAAAAGGCCTGGTTTCAGATCTAGTATTAAGCAACTCACACAAATTCAAATAGCCCTAGTGAACAAAAAGAAGAGAGAACGGGTGAGATTTTTTATTTTTTAACGACACATAACCCTCAGCCCTAGGGGTTCTTGTACCGTTATAGCTGGTGACTTCTGAAAAGAAACGTTACTAGATCAGCTCCGAGCAGTGGGAGCAAAGGGGGACCTAGTGCAAGACAAAATTCCCGGCTGAAGTGGGGCGCAGCGACCCCCACGGAATCGACGAAGGGAGCTAGACCGTAGCCAAAAGCATAGAGTTAACATACACTGCACCGAACACGAACGCTACTAAAAATGACTGGATAAATTATGCAGAGGGATTTCTGGATTTCTTTCAAGTAATTAAGTTTCGATTTCTTGCATTTATTTTAGTTCCAGGAAGCGCAAGGCGCCATGGATTGCAAAAGTCTTCATTGATTGTTCCAATGCTTTAAGTTTGGTTTCGTGACTGGACTTAACTTTGGGAAGAGGTAAACACACGGACCCAAGCAATTCACTGCGAAGAAAAATAACAATTTTGCTGGGGCAAGTAAACACAAGGGTGGTTGCTGGTGGACGCCACGCGGAGGTCCGCTCTACCCTGCCCCACTCCCCCGGAACGTGGCCCTCCAGAGGGGGAGGGGAGAAGCATGTGCGCGTCTGAGCGAGTGTGCGTGAGTGTTAGCACACACGTGTCTGCGTGCGTGGGTCCGTGAGTGAGCGTGTGAATTCGCGCCCCCGCGCTCTAGGGAGTGCGGAGCTGGATACCGAGGACTGAATCCTTCCCTCCGGTAGATTTTAATTTCTTGGCGCCTGTTGTGTTTGCTCCAAAGCTTGGATTCTAGAGGGTCCAATCAGCTCTCCCCGCATGCTCGTTCCTCGCCACACTCAGCCTCAGCATACTTACCAGGCGTAATCGTGAAGGCGTCTAGGAGCCTGTCCCGGGTCCCCCTCCTCCCAGTCTGCTTTTTTTGAAATTGAGCTCCGCTTCTTTCCCTTCTGCCGGGAAAGAGGGAACGGTTACTTTCTTTTCTGCTGTCCCTCCTCTCATCCCCTTGTCCCCTGACCAGCCACCTTTCTCAGTCCAGAATTACCTAGAGAAAGCTCCACGTGGCTCCTTCGGCGACTGCAGGCCCCCGGCCCAGCCGCGAGTCTCTCCCTACCCCCTAAGCGCGCCCTCCAAAGCGCCCTTAGCTACTTGCTTTTGTCCCCTTCCCTTCGCCCAGCTGGGAGGTTGCGAGTCCGAATTTCAATCTAGAAAGGCCTGGGGAGTGCCGGAAGCAGAGGTTTCCGGAGACACGTGCTGACTGCTGGCATCAGGAGGTTGAGAGAAAGTGTTAGCCAGGAAAGCGTCGAGAAGAGGCTGTACCATAGGACATAAGGGGTGCCTGGCATCTTTGGACAAAAGACGGGCTCCTTCAAATCTCCAAGTGAGGGGGTACTTGGGCTCACGGGGAGCCAGCGGAGACAGAAAGTTAGAGACAAACAGAAGAGCAGAGGGTGGACACGATCGGAAGAGGAAAGACGTTTGAACAAAGCGCCCTCCTCACTCCTCGAACGTAGCCCCTATGTCAGGCCGAATCAAACCCAGGAGAGCCCTCTTTCCCGCCCCCTCCTGGAACAGCGAGGCCACGGAGGAGTTTAATCACCCCCTACCTTTCTGCCCCAAGCTACAGAGTCCAGAGAGAGCTCAGAGGGTCTGGTTTTATTCAGAATCCGGAGCAGATTGACCTCCTTGAAGAGATACCATGGGGGAAATCTATCCTTTCCCTCTTTCCTCCCCCAAACCCTGTCTACCTGAGATCGAAATGGTGCATGAATAGGGTCAGATCTGTCCTTTAAGAAATCTTCCCTGTACTCCAACTCAATTCTGTGTGAAATACAAAGAAATCACACTGCCCTTATTAGATTAAAATTTAATAAAAACACATTAGGTCCGGTAAAATATGAATGCACGGCTTAAAATTTTAATGGTAAATTAAGACCCAGATACAGGGTAGGAGACTGATTTCTCCCCTTGGGATGGCTGCCGGCCGATTTCGGGGTCGTCGGAGGGCGCCTACTGCAGGGATCCCGCTGCCGGGGAGCTTGGGTAGAACGTCAAGCGACTCCTGGCCCGCCCAGAGGGAAGCTGGTCACATCTGTCTGCATCTGGCAGCATATGGGACAGAAGCTATTGTCAAACAAAGAGGCTTGGTGAGAAGAAAGGCTTTCCTCATGTAGTCACACATTTGATTCATTTTCCATTTCTCTGCTTTTAAAAAATCACTTCTCTGCTTTCAGTTTATTAGGTAGGTCTGTAGGTGTGCAGAGGCACCAGCACGGATAGGTGCTTGGGTATGAGAGTGTATTTTGAGGTCATACGAAGAAGATTTTGGATTTTGGGCCGCTCGCTCACTTCCCTTGGGTCTATCCCCAACTTTCCAGTCGTTTAGATGGCCTCCCCTACCCGGACGGCTGGAGTCTTCCTCCCTCAGAGAGCGGCTTCCACATTCACTGGAGCACTTTGCAGCAATGCCTGTGGGCAAAACCAAAATGGGTTTTATTGATATCGCAAGGATGTTGGTATTCTGGACACTCTTGGAACGAGAGATCGCAAGATTGCAAGTCGTGGTGATTAAGGAAGAATTGCATTTTCTCTCTATTACAACACAATCACTGCTGTTCATTTTTCACTTTAAGTGGGAAAAGGACAGATCTAACTCTGCTGCGACCTCTTTTTTTTTTTTTTAAGTGTGTGTTTTCTAGGGGTAATGGAATACAGGTAAATAAACTCGAATTGCTCAACTATATATTAATTTATCTCAACTTGGCAATTAGAATAAAAAGTTTCCTTTTTTCCTGTCTGGAATTAGACATATCACTGACAAATCTCTGAGAGAGTAAAAACAAAGTTATAGTAAGTTAATTTAATGATATATGGATTTTAGCCATCAGGACAATATTCTCTTGGGAGTTGTCTTGCTTAAAATAGTTTTAGTTGATCAATTCCATATCAAACAAAGTTTGTCGAGTCATTTCAACAGTGTCCTCTTTATTTCATGAATTTATTATACTACCTTATTTACCATATGAAGTGGCGACAAGTGTTTAGCATTTTGGAGATCAGTTGTCAGTTGCTATTAAAATCAAGATTAATTCATATTAACGATATGCATTTCTCAATACTCCCAGGTGACAACATACATTAAAACAACTATTGCAAGTAATTAAGCTCAATGAAGGGGGAGGGGACAGGGAGAGGTTCAAAACACCCCCAAATATTTGATTTTGCAATCCAAGTTCAGCAGACTGTTGCCACAATAATGCTTGGGAAACTCCTCAGGGTTGCTTTTCACTTTACATCTAATTAGGCACCTAATGAAAGAGAAGAATTTTTTTCCCCATGTGGTTTTTCTCCTTGATATTCTTATGCCTTTATTTAAACACATAAACACACTGTTTAGGAGGTGCAATGCCCAAAAGTTTCTCCTGTGATTCACTTACTGTTATAATTTGGGGGAAGGAGGTAGATACGAACATTTGTCTTCCAGTTATTTTCCTCCTCCACACTCACTTTAGCCCTTTGGCCCTTACACAGTACTGACAGAAAACATACCCCAAATATTTTACTGTCTTTAATATTTTTATTAGGCTTTAGAGATGCTCAACAGTTTATACTAATTAGACCATCCAAAGCCTTTTGAAGATTAAGCAAATTGGACAATCCTTGTTAATTAGAACATAATTTGAAGTTTGAAATTATATCATTGATGAAGTAGTCTAATTAGTATGACGATGTGTTAATGGACCAGTGAGACACAGCAACGGTGGAGTTCCGCGTGAAACTCTCCAAGGCTTGCACAAAAATCCTCCCTCCTATACCAGACATTAATAAAAGATTTCTATAGACTTCAGCCTTTCCACGATGACATACAATTTATAGTACACACAATGCATTAGCCCATAGTGCTGCTCAATTTTTTCACTATTATGAAAACTAATAAATTCGTCAAGCTGAATTAAGCATACAAATCAGATGAGGCATAGCAGATTACACAGTGAAGCGCGGTGTCTCCCGAGCCTAAATGAAATTTCAATCTAATAATTCCTTCCTGGCCCAGTCATAATTTGTTTAGAGATGTTGTTCTACTTCTTTCAAAGCGCTATTCGCACTATAATTAAATGATACTCAAGCTTTTAACTTTGATTTATTTCATTTCTCGAAGCTTGAGACAGTGAGAGCTGTACAATGTCATTTTTTTTGTTTCTTTGAAAATTACCGTGGCTGTTATGGAGGTAGAAATTAAACACCTAAGCATTTACTAGAACCGCCCAGCGCAAGCCACATTCATTCATGTCAACACCCCCTGTCCAGTCTCGTGTCTAGACTTCTCCGGTCTCATGCTCGGGAACAGTGCTGGTAGGAATCCCCTTCAGCCACTATTTATTATTTTCCTCCACATAGGGGAGGAGAAAGGCAAGTCCTGGGATAGCGCCGGAAAGCGCAAGGGGGTTAAGGACCGTGGACAGAGCCCGTCGCACGCCGTTTGTCGCCGCCTTCCCAGTACTCTTTGGCGACTCCCGGGGACTGTGCTCCCAACTTGAACCTGCCATCCCGCTCCGTTGAGGTCATGGGTGAACCGGCGGCCCCCTACTCTCTGCCGCCGCGGGGCTTCCGGCCGCTGACCACTCGAGGGCCCCCCTTCGCTACGCTCCTTTTCACTCTGTTTTGTCCCAGCGCGCGCCAGCGTCTCTCAGGCCTGCCGCCTGCTCTCGCACCTGCTCGCTTTCCCCAGGCACCGTGTGCCTGCACCTGCTCCCAGTCACCCCAGTCCGGGTCAGGCCACCCGCGGACTCCAGTGTCCAGGTCTCGCGGTCTTCTCACCCTCGCCTATACCCTACTCCTTCCGCGCTCTGGGGATGTGACAGCAGCCCCTAACATCGAGGGAAGTAGAAGATCGGAGGAAGGAGGAGAGGAAGGTGGTGTGTGTTGGGGGGGGGGTGGAAGGTTGTCTCCTGCTTTTACTATTGGAACTAAAAGTGTGTCCACTTCTAAGAAAAGTGGTCCGCACTGGGACAAAAGTGCGAGCAAAGTGTTGGCTAAAAATAGGCTCACTGCGCCGAGCGGCTGTGGAAATGAAGATAAGTGGGGTTTGTGCCAACCCCGGAGGGCGTGTGTGTGTGTGTGTGTGTGCGTGTGTTGGGGTGGGGGGGGTGTGTTCAGCAGCACATGCGCTCTGTGATCTCTGGCCCTGCCTCTCCCTCCATCAGTTGCCCCTTCCTCTTTTGATTGTGGCTAATGAAGAATAATAAAATCAGTGGCAGGATTTGCCAGTGGATCCGCCCAAGACCTAATTCACACTGAACTTGGATACAGGGAAGAGGAGGAAGATCCGGAGGAAGAGAAAAGAGGGTGGAGAGGAGAGTATGTCGGTTGGGGGGGCGTAGACAGGGTTGCGGTGGGGGCGGGGGGGGAAGAGTCGCATGCGCATAGGCGACCCGAGCTGGCTCCGTGGCCGTCCAATCCGCTGAGAGCTGCAAGAAACCGAGGGAGAGAAAGCCCTGCAGCCCTGTCGACCCCATGTCTCTTCGGCACCAGGCACCCGCCGGGCCGAGGGGGTGCAGCGCTGAGCGCCAACTACTGCGTGCACCAGGCGGAAGCGCATAGCCGCGCGGAGGAGCTGGGTGGGTGGCAGCGTCCGCGTCCTCTCCTTCGGCCGAGAGTCGGAGATCCGGGTCACCTGAGCTACGGGGAGGGGCGGGCCGAGTGGGGGCGGAGGCCTGGAACTTAGCGGTAAGCAGGAGGGGGGAAGCAGCCAGGTAAGAGATGTTCCTAGTAGTCTGGGGGGAAAAAAACCCACCCAAGGCTGGCTTGGCCAGCAACTTTATTTAGGAGTTTCTTTTCCCGGCGTGGCGGAGACTAGGCGGTTAGAAGCAGGAGGGGCTGGAGGCCGGCTCTTAGGAACTGCCGGGCGACTGGAGTGCAGACCTAGACAGTGGGGTGGGGTTGAGCAGGGGCACTAAAGTAAGTGAGAGCTGCGGGGCGTCGGGAAGGGGCGGCGGCCTCAACGCGCGGGCGGGGGCCGGAAGGGGAGGTGGAGGGCGCAGCGGGGAGAGGGAGGCGGGTGTCGGGAGAGCTGAACGGACCCGACTCGAGAGGGAGCGAGGAGGGAAAAGGGGCGACGCTAGAATCCAAGCAGGAGAAACCGGCACTTCCTGGCAAGGAGGGCGGAGGCGCGCGGGAGGGAGGGAGAGAGGGCGGGGGTAGGGGGCAGGCGCGGGGAGAGGGGAGTATAACTCAGCGGCCGCGAGGCGCAGGGGCAGTTTCGGGCGCCCGGGTCTGCAGCCAGCGCCAAGCGGAGCCCAGCAACCCCTCAGACTGACGGCGGAGCCCGAGGAGGAGCGCGTAGTCCCGGCGAGGCGCACAGACCTGGGAGCGGTGGCGGGAGAGCGCAACTTTGCACTGCCCTTCCCTGCTCCTGCGCTCACCCGGCACTTCTCAAGAGGGTCCTGGCAGACGGGACCTGTGCGTGCGCTACGGACGAGCACCCGGGCGCACCGGGAAGATGATGATGATGTCCCTGAACAGCAAGCAGGCGTTCAGCATGCCGCACAGCGGCAGCCTGCACGTGGAGCCCAAGTACTCGGCACTGCACAGCGCTTCGCCCGGCTCCTCCGCGCCCGCGGCGCCCTCCGCTAGCTCCCCCAGCAGCTCGAGCAATGCTGGCGGCGGTGGTGGCAGTGGCGGGGGCGGTGGAGGCCGTAGCAGCAGCTCCAGTAGCAGTGGCAGCAGCGGCAGCGGCGGCGGGGGCTCCGAGGCGATGCGGAGAGCGTGTCTTCCAACCCCACCGGTGCGTATTTCTGCATAATCACCGCTTAAAGGCACATTTTGACAGCCCCCTTTATCTGCTTGATGTTTTTTTCATGTCTGCACAGCAAATCACCCCACACCTCCAACCAATTTCCCCCCTCTCTCTCTTATGTATTCAGCGGGTCTTTTCTTTCATATTAATTTTTATGACCTGGGATGTTGCGCGTGTTGTGTTGTGTTGTATTTGCAGGCTCACTTTCCTCCTCCTCCTCGTGCACGCTGGGCTTTTCTCAGTGACTTCCTTCCTTTCCGCCTCACTTGCTACTTTCAGGATTATTATTATTATTATTATTATTATTATTATTATTATTTTAACGTTCTGGGAATGTTGTAGGCGCGGCGGCGTTGTCGAGCGCTTGTGCCGGGGCTTCCGGAGAGAGTGCGCACAATTCCCTGCTGAGCGTAATGTGTGCCTTTTACTTGCAATTGCAGAGCAATATATTCGGCGGGCTGGATGAGAGTCTGCTGGCCCGAGCCGAGGCTCTGGCGGCGGTGGACATCGTCTCCCAGAGTAAGAGCCACCACCACCACCCGCCCCACCACAGCCCCTTCAAGCCGGACGCCACCTACCACACCATGAACACCATCCCGTGCACGTCGGCTGCCTCTTCTTCGTCGGTGCCCATCTCGCACCCTTCCGCGCTGGCGGGCACGCACCACCATCACCACCATCACCACCACCACCACCATCAGCCGCATCAGGCGCTTGAGGGCGAGCTGCTGGAGCACCTGAGTCCCGGGCTGGCCCTGGGTGCCATGGCGGGCCCCGACGGCGCCGTAGTGTCCACGCCAACTCACGCGCCGCACATGGCTACCATGAACCCCATGCACCAAGCAGCGCTCAGCATGGCCCACGCGCATGGGCTGCCCTCACACATGGGCTGCATGAGCGACGTGGACGCCGACCCCCGGGACCTGGAGGCATTCGCCGAGCGCTTCAAGCAGCGACGCATCAAGCTGGGGGTGACCCAGGCCGATGTGGGCTCCGCGCTGGCCAACCTCAAGATCCCTGGCGTGGGCTCGCTTAGCCAGAGCACCATCTGCAGGTTCGAGTCCCTGACGTTGTCGCACAACAATATGATCGCGCTGAAACCCATCCTGCAAGCGTGGCTCGAGGAGGCCGAGAAGTCCCACCGCGAGAAGCTCACCAAGCCCGAGCTCTTCAACGGCGCGGAGAAGAAGCGCAAGCGCACCTCTATCGCCGCGCCAGAGAAGCGTTCGCTTGAAGCCTACTTCGCCATCCAGCCGCGGCCCTCCTCCGAGAAGATCGCCGCCATCGCGGAGAAGCTGGACCTTAAGAAAAACGTGGTGCGCGTCTGGTTCTGCAACCAGAGGCAGAAACAGAAAAGAATGAAATATTCTGCGGGCATTTAGGAGACCCTCGGCCTCTCCAGGGACAGCCCCTCATCATCCCCTCTTTTCCCTCCCTCTCTCTCCTGCCTCTTTTCTTTCCACTTTTGGCTACCAGAAACAATTCAGTAAATGTGAATCCGGAGAAAGCGAGGGTTGGAGAGCGAGCGAAGGAGCGAGCAAAGGAGCCCAAGCCCGGTGAGAATGTGAAATGATTTCTCAAAGGAAAGAATAACAGAAGGGATTTGTCAAGTTGTAGCAAAGTTGTCCCTTTTAACCCCACCCCGTCCGGAAAAGGCACCTCGGCTTCTTCACAGGAAGTCTGGAGCTGGCTGTTTGCAGAAAGGCAGACGAGACAGCCTTTTAAAAGGCCCCCAAAATGAGCAAGTAAGATTTGTTTTTATTCCTAAAGACATCACCCTTGTTCAAGTTTAAAAGTACACTTTGCAGCTATTTTTCAGAAATAGAAATCGATTCAGGACTGAAACTTTAAACTAGAGTTGATGCTTAATGTGATAGAGACATCTCTAAAGTATTTTGAATTAAAAAAAGATGGCAGATTTTCTGCATTTACACTGTATATTATATATATATTTTTATTGTGGTTCTTACCCCCTTCTTCCTTCTCTGAAGTGTTAATGCTTAAGAAAGGAGTTGCGCCTGCTGTGTTCACTGATCTTGAAAGCTATTATTAGATTATTGCCGAACAACCCTCTGTAAATTATTAATTTATCTCTCTAGCAACTTAATTTGTGCACATTCTAATTAATTAAACTTCTTTAGTCTAAAAAACGGGGGAAACGTATGGCTAGTGGAGTTAAACAATTTTATGTTTGATGAGTTTACTGAATTTTTATGGCTTTCCTCTTATACTGTGTTCCTTTTGGCCCATTTGTATATTCTCACTTTGAATGACGATTGTTTTTTCTTTGTTTTTACTGGTAGTGTTCTGATTTGTGAGTCGACACTCAGTAATGGATGTCTTAATCGTGTAGACCTGATTCACTGTCCAAAGTATTGTTTACTTTGTTGCATATTTAATGGGGATTCCCACATTGTCCCCACTACACACGCGCTCTCTCACTCACCCTTACACACACACACACACACACGCACACACACACACCTCTAATGGAAGAGAAGAAGTGAAGCAGTTGGAAGCATGACTATGATGCATCATTTTCTAGCTTTAGGTGCATTTGCCACTTGGTGTTTGCCCTTCCAGATTCTAAGATTTCACCAAGGTATTTCAATCTTCTTGTTTTCAATTGCTTTGTTGACTACATTTTAACATTTACAAGAATCCTTCAGTTTTTCCTTTTGGAGGTTTGTTTGTAGAAAAACTTATCTGAACTATAAGAAAGACAGTGCACTGCTTGTAAATTCACATTGTTTGGTAGAATTCTTTTGGAACAAAAAAAATTAGGTACATGGTGACTGGTACCTTATCTATTGTAAATATTCCATTCAAATGATGCACATATAGATATATTCTTACAAATTTTGCTGTATTGCTGTTCCATTTGAAGCTCTCTGAAGTCTTGAGTTCTGTATATGACCTGGTTTCTTGTTTTTTTTTGTTAATAGATGGTTTATTTACTATGGTAATGTATTAAGTTATTTTTGGTGTTGTTTGATTGTCTTTCATTGAAAAGATGATTTTAATGTTTTATTGGCAAAGTATGCTGCTTTTTTCATTAAAATATACTATTAAAATTAAATGGCTTTTAAAATGTGATGTTGTTTTCAGTCATTTACATGGAAATTATTTTGATCGGGGATTTTTTTTAAAGCACAAGCATTTTGATGGTTCATTATAGAGTTGGTATCATAGTCTGATTTGGAATTTAGTAGGGGGTGTTTCTCTAGGAAGGTGTAAAAGAACAGGCTTTATAATAGTCTTCTAATAGCTAGAGCTCATCTCACAGGGTGCTTTGCCTTTCTGTCCAGATGAGATTGTGATATTTGGCTCTAGATACATCCCTTGGAATCTCTTCTCCAGATCTGCAATAATTCTGCAAAGAGAATCTTTGTGAGCAGAGGTATTACATGGGTAAAAGGAAGAAAGGAACTCAGTTTAGTTTTCAGCAACACTGGGAGACTGGGTGTGGCAAGAGGCCTATTTCTGGGAGTAGGACACCCTGGTTTAGGCCTAGGGGCTAAATTCTCAGTTCAGTCACCACTCCTGGAGAGTAATGCCCCAACCAGAGAAGGGAGCACCAAGGTTACTGGGTTATGAAATAAAGCACGTCTCTGTTTCTCTCTCTCGTTCTCTCCCTCCATTTCCATAACCTTTACACAAACTTACATTTGCAACAGTTAGAGTGGGTCAAGGAAGAAATCCTGGGTGGTTAGAAGGAGTAGATTTTTGCCCCCTTTGTATCACTCACTCAGACACCAGAGTTGGTGGAATCTAATGGTGGGCTGGCACAAAGAAATTCTGCCCTTTGATATATATACTTTTAAAAAAATTTTGATCCTAATTTAAAGATACCTCCTCACCCATTTTAAGCAACATATTAGGTTTTCAAAGATTTTTTTTTTCAGGAAAGCTCTGGTTTCGATATTTACATTATTAATGATGAGAAGAACACCTTACTAATCTATAGGTCCATCAAGAGGAAGGAACCAGGGGATCCTCTTGGGAAAATTCTGCTACTCTGAGCTATGACCTCATATAGAACTGTTTGGGGATGTTTCTTATTTTGAAGATAAGGTTAGAAAATGTCCCATGAGTCAATGAAAATTGTTTTAGTGGCTCAAATTGGGATTAAATGTTGTTAGAGAACATTGTGATTTTCAGACGTAACGAAAAGAACTGTGAGAATTAATGGATAATAAGTGGAGGGACTTCTTTTTCTACAACTTAAAGAAGATACCAGAGGAGACAAAATCTATGTGTCCATTTAGAAACAATGAGATATATTGTATAGATGCTTAAGGAATATCGAAAGTTGTAGGGATTTAAAGGAAAGAATTGTGAATCCAGATATAGCGATATTGATGGTTTAATTTTATTCTTATATTTTGGAGGTTGAAAGTCCCTTCTATGTTACCATCTATTCTTAGATTCAGTTTTCTTGAAAAGTCTTTTCAAATAGCCAGCGTCTATCTCACTACTCTAGGTCCTGGTTTCAGCACCACGGATAGTAACCACATGACTTAGTCCTACTCCAACACATATTTGACCAAGCAGTGTCAACCAGCTGGAGAACTTTCTGCTTGCTGACTTTTGTCAAAGTAGAGAAAATGGATTAAATGGCTTGAGTATGTAGCAAGCCAGGCTTGCTGGTCTAGGATTAAAATAATCTTCAATAAATAACACCTTCTCCCCCTATGTGGCTGTTATCTAAGTCTAGGATATGTGCCTTAAGAGAAAGGGGAGTCCATTAGAAGAAAGACAGGTGTGCTAGTGTTTTTTTTTTCTTCTACAAATGACATCCTTAAATGAAGAGAGAAATCCTGTAAAAGTAGTAGAAATTGAGAAATATATTGAACAGAATAAAATAGGTATTCTTTTAGGGCATTTGAAGTACATGATAGCTTTCATGTATGCATGTTTGTCCAAGATTTTTATGGCAAAAATGACATAACAGCAACTATTCATTTACTTCAACAGATGAGAGTGAAGGTCTATATTTCCCCTCTCATTCACCAAGTATTTTTTGTCTCCCATGTTCCTGCACTTTCAAAACTGCATCAGTTTTAAGTACCTCTTCTGTATGTTATTACAAAGGTAAAAGAAGCTCTCTTGCGTACAAGGTGGAAATTATATCCATTCTTTAAGCCTACTTAAATGTGTTTGTTTTATGGGAAAATCGGAATTTTAAAAAAGAAATATATTCTGAAAGTTCCTATTAATGTGAATTGCAGAGACGTATCAAAACAAGCCAAAGGGATTTGGAGAGAAGAGGATTGGTCTTAAAGAAGAAATTAAAAGTAAGAATAGTATAAATTCTTGAGAAATATTTATTTAGTATTGACTTTCAAAGTACTGAAATGGATGAATAGCAAGTTGTGGCTGAAGAGCCTTGTCATATCAATCAAACCCATTGACATTCATGACTCATTTCCTAATTTTTTTCTTCAAGGTCCACAATTACTATTTAATTAGAAAGAGATATTTTATGAATTGACTTAGCAACACACCTAGTCATCCTCAATTTGACATTTCAGAACTATGCAGTTTATTTTTTAAAACTTCTCCAAAGGCAAGTGATCCAATCTTTTTGTTCAATGTGATCATCTAAATCTAAACTGAATGGAATAAATGTCCAACAACAAAGATCATGTAAGGCCTGGTTGATAATCTGAGTTCTCTCTACACCAATTGTATTCTGATATTATCTAGAAAGAGTGTAGTTTTCTTTGGATATTTGACATTAAATCAGTTGGTCAATTCTTCATCAGATTACGTCTCATTGACACATAGCTTGGGGAAAATAATGAAAATAAGAAAAAGCAAACAAAATAATTAGGATTTATGTTCAACATAATGCTCTTCTATTTTCTATAAAATGTATTTTTAAAATAAATAACAATAAATAACAATACATAACTAAGTCTTTTTACTATCAAGGACAGATTCTGAGGCCTCTCTTTGCCAAGACACTTGGAATTTGGGGTGTAACAATGCTTTATTTCAAACTTTAAATGAATTCATTTTGATCTATCTATTGGGGACACTCTTGAGGACATGGTAGAAAAGGCATTAAAAAATTCACTTGATTTTAAAAGGTGTATTATTCAGAGGATGAAGCTCAGATTTTTCCAAGCAAGCCATGACAGTAAGTTTAGAAATTTACCTTTTAAGTTGTTTGGTGAAAACAATTTATATCTCCAGGTAAAAGGCACACATTAAAACTCAAAACTGCACTTCACTTTTCAGTTGGTCTTGGAGGGAGGGGCTGCAACAGAAGCTAAAAAAAAAAAAAAGTTAGATTGGTTTTCTGATAGGACAAAAAGGAAGACAAAGATTCCCAGATAGTTATGATGATAGAAATGTTCCTGAAGTCTACATTTGTCAGGAGACAGATTTATGGCAATGAGAAAAAAAAAAAAATCACTAAATTTTTCCTGCTTTGCCCCTTTAAAGGAGTCTTTCCCAGTACTGAAAGGCTATTATGAGTGAATTAATAAATTACACAGCAAATTATTAAATCCAGATAATTACAAGGAATAAGTAAGTAATCATTAGTTATCTCAGCTAATTACTGTGGGTCAGAGCCAGCCGGAATGTGAAATCCTCCTCGGGAATTGAAATTAACTTTGCACAGTGAGTCTCTCTGCTTGACATCCCCAGTCTGTAGGCACATGGCAGCTCCCTTGTGAGCTAGTCTTTCTATTTAACTTGGAGAGAATAGAAATAAAATTAAGTGGCGATGTGATAATAGGAAGCTGCTCAGAAAGCAAACTGTGGGTTTTATTCTGTACTTTCAAGGCCTGGAGATGAAAAGCTTTATTTACACCAGTTTCAAAAAAATTTAAAGCACCCTTGTTGAGATAGACTCCCTGAACACACACACACACACACACACACACAATCTACAGTCATCTGGTATGACAGTCAGATTAGCAACACATGAAGAAGGCTCAAGAAGAACAAATGTTTTGAGGTGTGTGTGTGAGAGCGAGAGAGAGAGAGGGAGGGAGAGAGAGATAGGGGGGTAGCAGTAAGAAAGAAAGAAAGAAAATGAAAATACTACTCTTTGCTTTCATCCCACAGAGTAGAAAGGCTGTCGAAAAGTGCAGCCCAGTCTAATAATCTGTTTGTTTTGTTTGGGTAACAATGTGCTTTCATCTTGCCACAGGAAGAACCAGCTTAGTGCAAATGTTGTCTCTCGTTGATCTTTCCGCCAGATGCTTCAAGAACTGATGTCACCTTTTTTTTTCTTTTTCATATAGCATCACTTTCCAAAGCCAGCCTCCACTACTCTGTCTCCCTCCACTCCCACTAACCCCCCAAGGCCTTCTCAAAGGGCAGAGAAGACAGCCAAGCCTGGTGCCTGTTGGAAGTGGAAAATGTATCTGTGTGATAAAGTGATTTTGTGTATCACAGGGTTGGGAAAGACTGGACATACGAAGAAAACTGTTAATATATTAAAATGAGGGGGGAATCTAAGAGCTTTTTTTTTTTTATCAATTGCAATTAGATGGACAGTCTTTCCGCTCATTCCCTGCTCTAGTCTGGGATGATAATAAAAATTTAATGAAGCCTGGGACGAGCAGAGAGCTCTGTCTAGGGACTGTGGAATAGAATATTTTAACTGTACATTTATACCAACTGTCTGGCTTCAAAGACGTGACTGCTTTTAATCTCGAATTAGAAAACCACAGATTTGAAATTAAATATTAGATACCCTCGGATCCCCTTCCTTTCTGAAATATTGTCACGACTCTGTTTTCCTCCATTGGCCCGTAACACACATATCTTAGGTCTCCAATTACATTTCCGTGAATAATAGATGGCTTTGATAGGGTGCAGTATTCTGGTGCTATTGTTTTTTTTTTTTTTTAATAGAGTTAATGCAATATTAATTGGCTGTAGATGTTATAAGAATGCACAGCCCCCTTTTCAGGAACAAATCGATGAGACAGGATATGAGAGTCAGCAAGGCGAAGGCTTCTCCCAGCCTAGGTCACTTCTTTGTGGAGGGGACCTTCTTAGAGATTTGGGTAAGTGGAGGGCTGCTTTGAGTTCCGAGGCCCTGGCTGTGTAGGCTCTGCAACCTGGAGAGAGGACAGCGGGTGAGGGCGGAGGTACAGAAAGGGAACTGTGTGTGAGAGAAGCGGGGTGTGGGGAGAGCGATTACCGAAAGGCTTTACTAGCATTTCAAGGCTAAGGCTTCACGTGCGCCTGGCCCGTTCTGGCCGCGTGGAGGTATCAAGGTCCTCGCACCCACCGCTCTGGCTTACCACCCTTTTGCACCCGCCGGCCTTGAGTTGCATGCCAGCCCCAACTCCCCTCTCCTCCAGTTCGGGGTGCACCTTGGTGAGAAGCTGGTTGTGAATGGGTGAGGGTTAGAGTCCATAGGAGTTGGGGGGGGGGAGCAGAGCCGTCCACCCTCGCTGGACACATTGGCCCTGGCCCCTCGTGGCCCCCAGAGCCTGGGGGATCAGGAGGCTTGCCAGGCGCGCAGCCAGGAACCCGCGAGAAAGACAGGCCCGGGCGCCTCGCCCCCTTGCATTTTACTAATCACGTCTATTTAAATTCTAGCGCGGTCCGCCGCGCTCTCACCGGGAAAGCTCTGGAGAACTGGACCCATCAATTATTCTGAAAAAAATCCCAGACTACGTGAGGCTTCCAGCCTGCGGGAGGGAGGCGGCGGGAGGAGGTGGAGAACCTAGCCCCTACTCTTCTACCCTTCTCTCCGCCCTTCCCAGCGCGGATGCCTTGGTGTACACTTAACTTCAGGGTCCTGGGGCCCAAAGGAGCTATTGCATCTTCTGAAGATTTGCGCTTTTGTGGACCAGGAGGGGAGGTGGTGGGCGTAGACTGGGACCTGGCCTAGCTTTCCCTTCGACCCGTGTGGAGAGGTTTGAGTCCTATGCAGCCAGATCAGATAGATCACCGTTTCCTGACCTGCTACCCCTTCTGCATCGCTACTACACGCCACCCTCACTTTTGGCCAGGTCCCTAATGCGGGCCGACTGGTTGGGGGCTGCTGGGCGTGGAGCTGTCCCCGTTCAGCCTTCCTTTACTCCACAGACCTGCGAGGATGGGACCTTAGGGACATACTAGTTTAGGAGCCTTTTAGGAACCTCGATTTAAAGTCCTCTAGCACTCACCCCATCCCCTATTCAGGCTCCGGGATGCCCCGAGGCGGAGCAGCAAGCCGAGCGCGCAGCTGGACGCGCAAGAAGAACGCGTTCGCTCTAAAGTAGGGAGGCGGGTGAGCCTGGCTAGTAATTACTGCCCCCCCTCAAGCCTCACCCGCCCCCACCTCCGCACTGGGTCTGCAGCCATTACTCCAGCTGTCACTCGGCGGAAAGCAAGCGTCCTCCCCCCTTCCCCCGACTTTGCTGTAGCTAACAGAAGCCTGCGCCCCCCTTGCACTCCGATAGTGCCCGGGTCGTGGTTCCTAAATTTTTGTTATAATTTTTCATAAATACAATACTTCCTCCTTCCTCTGTCCCCTAACCTTCCCATTTTCTGGACCCTGGGAGCATATTCAAAGTCTTATTTGTGTATGTTGGTGTTTATTTTGTTTTTGTTTTTCTTTGACGGGGGGGGGGGGGTAGGGGGTTCTTTTGTAGCTTCTGGGTTCCCTTGAATAATTTGAGGCGACAAGAAAATGAGAAGTATGTATCAAATATTTTTGAAAGAAGCCAACTGGCTTCTGGAATTCTTGTAAGATGCCAAAGTCATCCTGTTAAATCAATGCAGTTTGGTTTCAAAAAACAAAACAAAACAAAAAACAAGTTACTGATGGGCTTGAAAGTGATTGAAAGGCTTAAATCTACACCTTCTGCAGGAGTGGCTCAGGCAGCGTTGGTATTCTCGGAAGGCCTGGGGGACTCTGAGTTGGTGGGCTCACCAGAAGATAGGTGGTTAATACACATAGGGCCAGATAGTCCTACTTTCCCAAAGGGACACCAAGGTTTGGCTAAATGGCAGTCTGTATCTCTGTGCAATTTGGTTAAATGGGGGTGAAGAATCCCTGATTTCCAGAGACAGAGTAGGTCTTGGTTTGGGGAACTTTTGGCCTGGTGTGTGAGGTGATGGAGGTGTGTATATGGAAGGGAACTTGAGGTAATTCCTTTGGAAGAAACAGTCACCTCATGTTCCGAATTCAGCAGCCGTCCAGCGTCCAGATATGAAAGGGTAAGATTTCCCCGGGGAATCCCCCTGACCCTTGCCCAGACTAGCTACCCCTACTCCAATCCTTGTCTCTCAATTTCCTTGTTTTAAACCCATGGACTTCTATTCATTGCACTGGGGGTGGGGAAGGTGGGAGTGAAGTGTCTCTCCCTTGGTGTAGACAGTCCTCTGAGGCCCAGCTGGCCTTTGGGCTCAGCAAAAGCAAGATCTACTCTAAAGGTGCGCCAAGACCAGCTTGAGCCAAATCACTTTATAGCACTCAGGATGCATACCTCTTCATACATCCATACATCCTAGCCTCCTCAGGCTTGGCCTAAAGCCACAGACCCCAAGAGGGGTAAACATCCTCTACTTCAACTCTGTCATTTTCCTGGAAACTTGTCATCCAGGTAACACACACAGGTAGATGGATGTTCACAAACCAACACGGGGTAGACGAAGGGATATTCCCTGCGGGCCACCAGCATGCGTTGATGAAACTTTTCAAACTCACTCAAAATCTCTCCCTCTTAGTCTAGCCCAAACAAGTGATTAGACGGGAAGGTGCTTGAGACTCACCTCCCTGCATATATATATATATATTTTTAAAGTGCACCTAACAGGCTTTGACCTTCTGTTTGCCACAGGTGTCTTTCCTGCCGGTCCTGCCTACACACAGAGCCCAAATCACGTGTCTTTTGGCTGTAGCCCCTCTGGCTCCAAAGGTGAGACAGTCCGTAACTGCCAGGAAGGACATGGGGGCCCCGCCTGCCTACAGCTGGGCTCAGTAGGGGCGAGGGGCCAGAATTAGATGGAGTATTCCATTTGGAATCAGGCTTCAGTGCTTCAGGCTCTGGGCTCTCCTGGACTTTGTGGTGGCTTCCAGAGAGGGCGTCCACGCTCACTGGTTTGAAGTCTCTCATTTTGGTACCAATTTGGAGGTTCTCACTAACAACTCGGAATCTGGCTAACTTTCCATCTCAGTACCTGGAAGTGACTGCTTCTTTGCCTGAATGAACCAGAATGAAAGCCACTGCTTTTTCCTCCACCTCCGGAGTCTTTGGTTTTGGGGTGGAGGATGAGTAGGGAGGAGACCCCTGTCCTTGGCTGCTGAACTAGCAGTTCTGATTCCTTCGGAGAGAAAAGTCGTTTTTGAGGGCTGTGGCGTTCATATCCTTAAATTGTGTCCCTAACTTCGTGGAAAGGTCCTAAATGTGTTAAGTAAGAATTGGTTGGCAACTTGCACTTTCTTTCATCAACTTTTCACTTTGCAGCCCTGAGAGCTTTTAATTACAGTATTGTCAGAGGGGTCCATTCTTCTATTTCCTAAATCATTTCATTGATTTTTTTTTTTTTTCTCATGCTGCCTTCCTTTTCAGCAAGACTTATTTTTTTTTTCCCTGGGATTCACTCAGAGCTTGAGAGGTGAACAAGAAAAAAGAGGGAGTGTGAAGGGAGACTGGTGGTTAATAGGAGAGAAATTTCTACCTCTCCCCAGGGAGAGGGAGAAATGCAAAGAATAACCATGTCTGCCCTCTCCCTAGTGAAGAGAGTGTAGACACAGAAAAGAGAAAGGGAAGCTATAATAAAATAGAAAGGACGCAGTGTGGGGCACCAGACCAGTCCCATTTCATCAGGTATTCTTAATTAGATCCATGAGAACTCCAAGTACCCAGATAATTGATAATTAGCCTTGGTAACATGCATTTGTTCACTGTAAATAAAATTGCAAAATTTCCTGAAGGTGACTCGAACTACATACTCTGGGCAGGAAGGAAAAGTAGAGGAATAAGCAAATGTAGCTCTCTGAGTTGAAATGTGGCAAACACCACTTCCCATTCTGAAAAGCTCAGCTACTTTTCCTCCTAAAACCGGGTGAAACCAGAATTCTTTGGTTTTGTCACTAATTTTGTTATTTGCATAACTCTAAGTTTTATTTTTCAAAAATAGTTTTTATCACCCAGTTTTGGCATCAGCACAGAGCATAAGGCAGCCAGCGGAAAACAGAGAGAAGCAGGATCTTGCTGTCAGACAAAATGAGAGGTGAGGCTGCTCTTTCTACTTATTCCCACTGCTTCAGAATCCTATACTAGTTGGTAGAAGAAATGTCTAGATGTTTCCTGAATGTCCCTTTAGCACTAGAAGTATGTGTGATTGGGGTAGAGGGTTGGAGGGAGGAGTAGACAGATTTAATGGAAGATAAGAATAATCGTATTTATTGTACCCCAATTTAAAACTACTTCATAACCCAGTAATGATGGTAAGAAGCATCCTTACTCTCCACCATTTAACTCCTGGCCATTAGGTATCAGTTACTCCCAGATAAAAAGATTTAATCAGTTAAGGAGAAATCTCTTTAATGCTCAATCCCTCACCCTTCCATTTCTCCCCTCCCCCTGCCTCTTCTCATTACTCTCATCTTTCAAATGGCTTGGATAAAGAAATCTTAGAAGCTACTGTCACTAGTAGAAACAGCTCTCTTATTGAGGCAGGATTTCTGTATCAACTCTAACACTGCCCATGAGCAGCTTATAAAAATGATCCCCCAAATCCATATTTATCATGCATGGGTAAGGCAAAGAAAACTGTCCTGAAATGCAGTAATGCTTGACTTTCTTGCAGCAGAAAGGCTGAGTTTTTGTTTGTAAATTATAATAAGCCATTGACAAGCTAGAGTTGTCTGTTTTTCAGGTTTTGCAAACTCATTCTTATACCAACTCTTTCCACTTGTTTAAGAAAGGATGCTATCCCTGAAACTGCAGCCAGATGCAACTCTAAGCAACCCCAGAGTTTCAGATGGCATTTGCCCCAACTGATGCCAAGTAAACAGCAGAAAGTGGACACAGGTAATACCATCTTAGAGTAACTCCTCTTCCAGGCCTCCCATTATCTGTCAGAGCAGGAACAGGTCGGAAGGAAATCAATTTTAAGAATCAATCCCCAAGTCCTTTCATACAGTCTGATAACCTGACTTAACACTTATAATGTGGGAAGCACAGGAGGGAAGGGGGAAAAAGCAGAGCCACAAATATCTCCTCCACTTTAAAATGTTCCTCCAATGGAGTTCCTCCAACCTTTCCTCTCTGAACTCCATCTGCTCTCAAATTCTTTTCCACTCTTTTTCTTCCCACCACACCACTACCACCATCATCTTTCCCTTTCTCCTTCCCCTGCTCACTTTCCCTCTCCCAATCCCTCCCCGCTCCCCAGCACTTTCTTATAGAACCTGAATTGTGTGCAAAGCTAAAAATGAGATCTCAAGTGATTTCATAATGAGAGGTTTCTAAAACTGTGATCAGTAGAGCTTAGATCCCAGAAAGTTGTCTGTGTCTTTGCGGGTACTATGGGGGTATATGGTTCGGGAGCGTATGATGCAGCCCTGGGTCTTACTGAAGGAAAGAGTTGTGTCTGTTCTGGGTGTCTTGGTGGGTGTGAGGTACAGGTCGAAGGGACCTGAGTCTGGATGCTCTTTCATGACCCTCTTTAACCATGTGGAGGAGATGCGAAGGACATTTTTACTCTTTTGATTGAAGAAGCACGCACACGACTCTAGAAAATATCATATTTACTACCTAAACACACTGACTTTTAGATGGAAATGCCATCAGTTGTCTCTGCCCAGTTCTGTTGCAGATCTATTAATCATATCCACAAGGATTGCCAAAATGGCAAGGCTCTCTTCACTTTTCAGTTTATACAGAACAGAATCATTTACATAAAGTCCTTAAGGCAAATAACTGTTGGGGCTCTAATTTATATCTGATCGAAAATTAGCCGTCATTATGCGCTCCATTAGCAGCATCTTTAATGTGCTTCTAAGCACCATTTGTCAAGCGGCTTGTTAATATCCTTCAAGTCTTTAAAGTTGAGAGCTCATTAAAGAGTGCGCTTTGTTATTGATGTAATTTAGATGAGTTTGGAAGAGCAAGTACACCATGCCTTGAATGGGCAACCTCCAGAAGCCAGGGCAAGGGGCCATTTGGTGACCAAGTTCACTATGAATGATATCCCAGAAGCCTTCATGCTTCTCTTACAGCAGGTCTCTTGGACCCGCAGAGGTGTTTTTGAAGGCCCACTCCCTGACCTGTGTACGTCATCCATCTCTTTGGGAAGGCCTATGTTTATCTTCAGTGTTTTCTTTTTTCCTCATCAATTCATAATATACTGTGGCTATTGAACCTTGTGAGAAGGAGTGGGGAGCATAGAAAAATGGGCCCTAATATAAGATCCTTGATGAGAGAATTTGACAGTTTTCTTTTTTTTTTCTTCACACCTCCATCGCTTATTTAGTGCCTAGTTGTTTACTTCCTGAGGTCTGCCCTTTATTCCACAGAGTGGAGGAAGTAAATATCCATTGAGAAAACCATAGGCTGAAAGACAGAGATACTGCCCTTGAACCTATTTTGACTGAGGTACAGTAAACCCGCTTAATTATGTACATATTATTACATTATCTATCAACCACCCCATCAGAAGAGCATAAAGGCCAATAAATTACCTCAGTTATTTATCTAAAAATCCATATATTTTGTCATTTTCTTTCTGGAGGAGATTATGTTAGTGTAACACAATAAAGAAAACCATTAGCACAGTCAGAAAATTGCAACTGAGTGCAACAATAATTCCACTAGCAGGAATAAATAACAGTTTAGAAAGCTGCATTTTGTCCTGGATTTTCTGGTAGGTTGTATCAGCCTTCCTTTTGATTCAAGTCTTGAGTGAATCTGTGAATCCTGCTAGCAGGGGTTTAGTAAGATTTCGTACACCTGCCTTCCCCCCTTCTAAATCTTACATTAAAAGAAAAACATTCAAACCATCATGATTTTTGAACCCCACTTCTATCTCTACTCTAAATTCACTTCCCCTCCTGAGACCTGGGGACTCAGAGATTAATGCAAGATAATGAAAGACATTAGGCATTTTATTCTCTCCTCTAAATTTCCAAGATTCTTTCAGCCCTGGAAGCTTGTGTGAAGATGGTTCTACTTTATCAGATTGAACAAAAATAAAACCAAGAGTTTAGGAACTGGATGGGGGTGGGGTTGGTCCAAATACCTTCAAGTCTTCTGTAAGCCCCTCTCTCCCCTTTACCTCCCTCTTTGAGAATAATCTCATTTTCATCATTTGTTGAACAGCTTATTCTTGCAGTCCACACCTTAAAAGAGTTTATTACTCACACATGGAGAAAGAGAAGGGAGAAAGAAAGATATAATAAGATCAATCTAAGGACATATTGAGGTCATATAACAGCACAAATATTCTCAAGTGCTCTGTATAATGTGCAGTGGGGATTTTGGGCAGTTTTATTGTGTGGTAGGATCCTCATCTCCGTTGTTTTTTACAGGATTCCTCCAGGCTAAAGTAATAAAGCGAGTAATTAGAATGCTAAAGACAGATGTAAATAACAGGAATGAGACAGCGGTGACAGATGAGCGGCTGGGTCAGGAAAGAGCCCAGTTGGTGGAAATGACACCGCTCCCTCGCTCCGGATCCCCTCCCCCACGCCATTCCCATTTTCTCTTTCGGCCCCTGCTCCCTCCCAGCCCTGGCCTTAGGCGGCCGACCGGGGACACACCGGTCAAAATTGCACTGGGGAGGCGCAGCGTGGCTGCCGTCCCCGGAAGCCGCGCGGGGGCCGTCCGGAGCCCGGAAAGCTACAGGCTCGACCCGTGATCGGCCGCGAGGTCCGGCGCCACTGGGGCGCCAGGGCCTTCCCCGGGGCCCCTCCCGCCCGCAGCCCCGCAGCCGCGCCCGCACCTCCAGCCTGCGCCCCGGCCACGGCCTCCCGGGCATCACGGGCGCGGTGGCTAAGCGCGGCCCGGCTTCGTCCTCGCATCAGCCCCGCTGCCTTCGGGCCTTTGTCGCCTTTTCGCCCAAGCCAGGGCGAAGAGGCCACGGAGGTGCCTTCACCGCCCACTTGGGCCCAGGAAGCCCAGCTGGCCCGTCTTTGGCGCCTCGGCCAGCGGAGCGGCCGCGGCCCAAAACCTGGGAAGCGGCCCCAGCCTGCCGGGTCTGCGCCGGGGTCTTGAGTCCCACGCTGAGAGTGCATCACAGGCCTTGCTTTGACTCCCCTCCAAGGCCACCCCTCAGGACCTAGCCTTTCCTGATGTACATGTTACGTTACCCCACGTAGGACCCGAGAAAAACAACTCTGCATGCCCTTTGACAAGTGTGCCTTTCCCAGCCCTGACCTACCAACCACTGGGCGTGTAAGAGAGCAACCACAGTAATTCCCCAGTGAACTAGCTTCATTTCCCTCCCAATGATTTAAATAGACTGAGCAGCCTGGTCTCAGTTCGTTATATGCAAGTGTAAAAGTGTAAATGCTACCTAACCGCTGTCTTTGACGTTAGAGAAAGAAGAATCAGGTCTGAATCAAATCTCTTAACAGGTCCTTTAGTTTCGAAAACCCCATAGACAACTTCCGTGATCTGGTTGCCAGAGAGCCCTTCTTATTCCTGCTTGTAGGAGCC
Organism: Halichoerus grypus; assembly: GCF_964656455.1. Classification (NCBI taxonomy): domain Eukaryota; kingdom Metazoa; phylum Chordata; class Mammalia; order Carnivora; family Phocidae; genus Halichoerus; species Halichoerus grypus. Next base: position 124,944,477 of record NC_135714.1, read on the forward strand.
ATAGTCCTAAAATTGGGGCCTATTCATGCTTGAGGGTTTATTTTAAGGAGAATGACAATTCTAGCAGGGCTGCTGCCTTTTGGAATGGATGTGGCTGAGAGTGCACAGAAGTGAGCACACACCACCTTTCTATGTTAGCTTTAGAGGACCGAATGCCTTCTTTTTAGCATCAGTACTCTTCAGATTACAACACAGATGCATCAAACAAATGGAAAATCCCAGAATGAGCCAGATTAGGTGACGAGGCAGCTCTAATCTTCCCAGTAACGTTGGTACTGGATAGGTGAGCTGCTACTGGGATAGGTTAGCAGGTGCTTATGAAAGGCAGTGAGAGCGGACTCAGCAGATGAATTCCTCTAGTACTTCCTGGATTATTAACATCAGTTATGCCCACCAGTGGAGGAAGAGAGCCATTCCTTAGAATTTTTAAAAGAGGCTTGTAAATGGGTGGGGCAAATTGAGAAATACATATTTATCAATTTTGGTTTTAATTTTTAATACCTATTCAGTAAATGTATTTTCATAATTTTTATTGATACACGTGATAGATGCCTTTCTTAGCCTATTCCCCATCTGATTCAGACTGATTATTATTTTGGTTTGTGTTAACATTTTATTTTTAAACAACTATCTCTTCCTTAAAAAAAAAACAACACTGGGGAATGGCTGTGGAGTATTTATAAAACTGGTGATGATGAGCACTATTTCTCTTAGGCTCATAGGTCAGATGTTTCAGGCTTTTGTTAAGTCTATACTTAATAAAAGAAGAGTATTTCAGGTAGACCTGGCTAAAGAATTCGATGTCTTTCCTAGATGAAAAGTTTATCAGCATTGGTGGGTATTGATGAGGGGTCACCATAGAATTCATGGAAAATTGACAGCTTCCTCAGGATGATATGTCTGTTTCTATCTCTAGTAATTGGAGGTCTGATCAGTTATAAAAGGACCGATCTTGGAAAACTGAATTGGGCCTAAAACTAATGCCTCTGAAGAAAGGTACTGGATTAATGGATAAATTCCCTCTACTTGTGTGTAGCCTCAGGAGCTGAAATGTGGGTCTGCCCGGAATTTTGATCTAGTCATATCTCTGATAGCAGTCTTCACTTACTCATGTGAGGAAGCTTCATACACGTGGACTGAGTCAGGCTGGTACACCCAGTGGTGGTAGAGGATAGTGGTTAGTGGAAGATTATGCCTCAGAGAAGGTTATATTGTAAATATGTGTTGTAGCCACCTGCTGGGCATGGATTCCTCATTGCTAAGGTAACTATGTGACTGGAAATGAGGAGAAGCAGGAGGAGTGCTGGGAAGGAATTGGAGGTCATGTCAGCTTGGGCCACTTTTATAGGAGATGAGAATCACTTCTTGGTTTCCTTTTATCTCTGTAAAGGACCCTTACTGTGTGCAGAACTCCCTTCTGTTACAGAAATTTCAAATGTTAGGTTGTAACTCATTAGTGGGTAATGAAGTCAATTTAGGGGGTTATGACTCACATAAAGAAAAGATTTAAAAAACGAAATACAATAGAAACATTCAATGTGGAGCACATATTGTGAGAACAAGTTTTGTTTCGTGAAACTTTAGTTTTTGTTTTATTTATGTCTGTGTGCCTATATTGGGCCATGGTGTAGAATGTATTTCTTATTGTGTGTTTTAATCTAAAACATTTGAAAACCATTGTTGTAGGGCCTATGCTGTGTCCTACCTTATCTGAGAACTCTTTCTGGGTTATGCCAGTCCTTAACGTTCATAGTTCTTTTTCCCATCACCATTTATTTGTGCCACTTACTTGATGCTTCTCTCATGCTTTTTTGTATCATGAATTTCTCATATGTACATGTCTTTTCTGCCTAACCAAGTTGAAACTTCTTCGAAGATGTAGATGTTAGGCTTCTTTGTATACTTCATGGTTTCTAATGTGGTGCTGAACCCAATCAACAAATGGAGATGGCCGATTATGTGCTTAGCAAAAGCAAGCCACATCTTAGCTCACATGCCACCTTCTCAGGGATGCATTTCTTCTTCTTTTTCAAGCAAGAAGTTTATTTAAACAAAAAGATGCTTGACTTAAAGGGAAAACTATTTAGGAATCGTTTCTTTTATTTAAAAAAAAATTAAAAAAGATTTTATTTATTTATTTGACAGAGAGATAGAAAGAGCACAAGCAGGGGGAGTGGCAGAGGGAGAGGGAGAAGCAGGCTCCCCGCTGAGCAGAGAGCCCAATGAGGGGCTCAATCCCAGGACCCCAGGATCATGACCTGAGCTGAAGGCAGATGCTTAACTGACTGAGCCACCCAGGCGCCTGGAATCTTTTCTTTTAGAGGAATTTAAGGGATGCATTTCTTAACCTGTTCTCCACCTCTACTCCAGCCTAGATCATGTCCCCCTGTTACTAGCTCCCATAGCACTATGTAATGCCTTCCTAACACTTATTGGGGTTTGAATATAAGTATTTGTGTGACTACGTGATTTGTGTCCTCCACTAGAGTATAAATTTCATTGAAATGGGCCACATCTGTTGATCTCACATGTACCTAGCACAGAATTTGGCACATGGTGGACACTTAATCAATATTTGTTGACTGACTGACTGACTGACTGATGGACTGACAGGCTAAATGATTTAAAGAATGACCAGCTGTTCTGGCAGAGGAAATAGGCCCTTTCTTGTTATCAGAAAAACATTTTGCTAATGAACATGAGATAAGAAGGGAAGAGTCAGATCTGATGATTTGAGAAAGATAAACTTTTGCATTGCGGTGTCTCATTTTTTTTTTTTTTAAAGATTTATCCATTTATTTGAAAGAGAGAGGGCGCACACACGCGTGTCTGAGCAATTGGTGGGGGTGGGGGGGGGTGGGCAGAAGGAGAAGCAGACTCCCCGCTGAGCAAGGAGCCTGATGCGGGACTCGATCCCAGGACCCTGAGATCATGACCTGAGCTGAAGGCAGACGCTTAACCGACTGAGCCATCCAGGTACCCCACATTATTATTATTTTTTCTAATTATGCTAGCAGCAGGCTATCTTGGTTTACTTGCACCTGGCTATAGAAATGGGTTCATGTAAGAAGAACCTACGTGAATGACATTTCTGCCATTTCTGAATAACTGATATGGAGAAAATGGATTCTATTGTGTGTGGTTCAGTTTGGACCTACATAAGAAACCTCTCTCAGAACTTATAAGCTGCTTCTCCTTCTTCATAAGCCAGTAGTCTTCTGTTTATTAGATAAATGAGAGCTCTACTCCTGTGATTTCCCTCTTTGCCCTGGCAAATAGTGCAGGTCTAAGATTTGGCTTAAAATACCACAGGATTTCACTCATTTGTGGAATTGAAGAAACAAAACAAACCATCATGGGGAAAAAAAGAGAGAGGCAAACCAAGAAACAGACTTTTAACTACAGAGAACACACTGATGGTTACCAGACTGGAGGTGGGAGGGGGGATGGGTAAAATAGGTGATGGGGATTCAGGAGGGCACTTGTCCTGATAAGCACCAGGTGATGTATGGAAGTGTTGAATCACTAAATTCTACACCTGAAACTAACATTACACTGTATGTTAACTAGCTAGAATTTAAATAAAAACTAAAAAAAAAAAAAAATACAATCGGTTCTTTTCTATATACAGAATATTTATCTTCTTGTTCTCTAGGCTTTTATAACGTGTTTTTTTTGTTATTTATTATTTATTTATTTGATTATGTGCTTTCTGGTTTTATTATGCTTATGTCAGCATACCATAGAAAAAAATGGCATGCCTCGACTTTGATCTGAGTGCAAATTCTAAACAAATTTATATTGTAATACTTCCTAGCTATGTGATCTTAGAAAAGTAACCTCACTGTGTCTTACTATTCTCATCTGTAAAATGAGATCAATACTATTTTCCTCATTGTTTTAATTATATCTGAATTACCAATGCAGTGTTTAGCACACTTTAGGTGCTCAGAAAATACTAGTTCTCTTTATTTCCTTTTATGCTGTGTAACTTCAAATCCATTTTGGAAGGAGATAAATAAGATCCGTGATAACAAAAGGGTTTGGTGTGTTGAAGTTACATTTTATGTTGTTTTTTTTTTGAAAACCGAAGAAAATAATTTTGTTTTTCTCAGTTACTTTATCTACAAAATTTAGAAAATAATAATCATTATCACATCAGATGATTATTTGTTAATAATATTGATGTATGGATTATTTGAAGATGCCCATGTATGTGTCAGGGATAATCTTGAAGAGACTAGGAAGAGATAACTTGATGCGCTGAGAATATCATTTCTAGTTTCAATTACCAGGGGTTTTTTTTTTGTATTAATTACATGTATGGATTATTTTTTTACTAGTATTTTAGGTATAAGTTTATATTTCTTTTTTTTTTTTTAAAGATTTTATTTATTTATTTGACAGAGAGAGACACAGTGAGAGAGGGAACACAAGCAGGGGGAGTGGGAGAGGGAGAAGCAGGCTTCCCGCTGAGCAGGGAGCCCGATGCGGGACTCGATCCCAGGACCCTGGGATCACGACCTGAGCCGAAGGCAGACGCTTAACGACTGAGCCACCCAGGCGCCCCAGTTTATATTTCTTGAGGAAATTGAAAATATAATACTTCACATTCTCTACCTGAGTGGTGATAGTGTACCTAGGGAAATGTGAACTAGAGCTTCGGCTCCAGGGGCACACGCTGAGGTGTAAGTAGTGGTTGCCATCGTATAAACTCAAATTTAAATAGCAGCCAAATAGAACTGGTCAGGTAGGCACACAGACTTCTCGCAGAACCAGGTATCAGAAAGAAGCTGGATGGCTAGGACCTAGGGGAGGGTCACCGGGAATGAGAAACCAGTTTTTGATGTTCCAGGTAGACCTGGAGTTCAGCATGTAGAAAATGAAAGGTGTTCAAAATACTCTAGTTTCCTTTATACTTTGTGGGCTTTATATAGGAATCTGAGGCAGAGGGCTATTCTGGAGGTAACTGCAATATTAGGGACCTCTGCTGCTGTATTCATGGTTCGAATGAAATATGAGACCTTGTTTCCCATGATACCATGCCTTTTTTTTTTTTTTACACCAGGAGTCCTGGAATTACTATATTAATTTGTAAATGGAACACTTAAATCGTTAGTTTAACAAACTTTTCTTGAGTTGCAGGTATTTTGAAAGATGTTGAGAATAAAAGACATGATTTACCCCTGAAAAAACTGAGATTCTAAGGGAGAGAGACCCCTGAAGAATACGATGAGCAAATGCTGAGAGCTGGGACACAGAGTTAAGGACAGAGGGCGATGCTGAAAGAGAAATTGGAGCGACAATTTATATTTTGTGAGACAATGGTTTATACTAACACACTCCTCCCTTCCCCCTGCAAGACGCACTCTGAATGACACAGGCAGAATGAAGAATTTCTTTTGTTTGGAGCCTTTTTTGGCTTATGTAAAACCATAATTATGTGTTAAAGTCAAGTGGAGAAATGAGATAACTGTAGTGGAAGTTCAAGGAAAGATTCCATTTTGCCATTGAACTCTGTGCATTTGCATTCCAGTCAATGTACTTTTTGATGCGTTTGCTTGAGAATTTTAGGTTTACACATGTTTACTGTAAACAATTTTTAACTCAATGAAAACAGTACTCTATCCATTATCCCTTTATTGAGAATAGATACTCTTTTGGTTTCTAGAAAGCAATATCAGAACTAGAAGAGGAAAATTTTTCCTTTCCTTATTTTACAAGGATGGTATGTTTTTATTTTTAGAATCAACACATTTTTTGAGAAATTTTAGTAGGTTGCAAACTGGGCAAAATTTCTTCTACCCTTTTTGTGGAACTATATGATTGTATATTCTGCACTAGTGCTTCAAGGATGTTTCACATTTATTATTTGCAAAATGCGCCAGTTTAATACTTTGGGAAAATGTATTTGGGAGTGAAACAGCCACCCCGTGCTTTAGTGATTGTGGATGTGAGCAGTGATCATTTTGCAAGATGAGAAGCTCATAGTGGTAATAAAGCTAAGAGAATGATAGCATGTCAATAAGCCTCAGCTATCTATTTAAAGTCTTATTTGCTTTTAATATATAATAATATGGCCACTGTATAATAATCTGGGCCCCACATTTCCCAGCAGTTGGGGAGCTGGCTTTGGTCGTGTGTTGCGCTGCAGGACTTGGCTAGGAGCCAGGCCACAAGCACAGGCAGTGTGGAAGTCAGGTGAGGAGAATTAGTTAAGCTTTTAATTAACTCACCCTTTCCTGTCGTAGGGATGTGTAGAGACTCAAGTCTTCGGTTATACCTCAAATGCCCAAACTAAGACACATATTGATGTAAGCAATAAACCATTTCCTAAGCTTCAACTATGCGAGTACAGAGGTATAGCAAGGCTTTAAAGAGCTACTCAGCAGACCCAGGAGGCTGCAAGAATTTGTATGGAGATGGAGAGACGTGGGGCACCTCAAGGAGCTGGGATTTCTACTCCAGCCATCGTTGCCACCCTTCTCGGGGTGGAAGGCATCTGTGTTATGAAAGTAATATGTTTGAACACATTCCGCATATACATCTGTACGTAGTTAACCTAGATACAACTGGACACACTTAATTTATTTATACCTGTGGACTGTTGCTCTTGGGGGGTTATTAGTTTGGGCATGTTCTAAACCTTTTATTCATTTATTTTTTTAGATTTTATTTATTTATTTGACAGAGAGAGAGAGAGATCACAAGCAGGGGGAGCAGCAGAGGAAGAGGGAGAAGCAGGTTCCCCACTGAGCAGGGATCCCGATGCGGGGCTTGATCCCAGGATCCTAGAATCATGACTGGAGCTGAAGGCAGACACTTAACCAACTGAGCCACCCAGGCCCCCTGTTCTGAATCTTTTAAATCTCCTAATTCTTATGGATTACAGTTTTGCATCATCGTATGCTTATGTGGTCACTGTCTCTGAAGTCAGCTTCTAAATTTTTAATGATGAGAATGTTTACTGTTATCACATAAGAAGAAGTCCTGAGAGAGGACTCTCTAAAGCTGGCTAATCTCATGTGAAAGCAAACTGTTATCCACTGCAGGAAAGCGAAGAAGTGATCTATCACCTAGTGCAGCGTCAAGCATGATCTACAGAGCAGAATCGGTCACTGGAGTCTCAGACTCTTTGATAAATGCAGACCAGCCAGTGGTGTAGGTAACCAAGTTGGAGAAGTCAAGGACATGGTTGGTGGCCAAGGCAGCTGCTTGTGACTTCTGCTGGGAGTTTGGGGACAGAGCTGAGGAGCACCAGTGTGTATACTCAAGAGACTCTGATCTTCATTTATTGTCTGGGGGATTTAGTAGACCTTACGTATAGATATAAGAATGACAAGAGTTGACTTACCAGGTGTTATTTTTCAAATATAAACGATAGACTTTAAACTGCACTTTAGTAATTTGGATTTAAAATGTCTGTTCCCATATTATCTAAAGGTAAACAGCTTCCTTCTTCCCTTCCTTCACTTCTTCCTTCTTTAGCGTCCCTCCCCGTACATTCTGTTCCTCTTATTCAATCTCCCCCTCAAAACTCATTCTTCCTTAGCATAGATTTTACTTAAAACCGATTCTACATTACAGTGGTTATTTAAATTTTTATCAGATAGCTAAATTTTAATAGCTAAAAATTTGCCATGAAAATGTTAAATGAGTGATTTTTTTTTTGCTTTTAATACTAGCATTTTGATTTTATAGTTGAGCTTAAAGGTTTAGTATATGTAATAAGCACACTGGTAAGCTGAAGAGTTTTATATTCATCCTGTGAGAAGGACCCAAGGGAAAGAGAGTTAGCAAGCAATAACAGAAAATCTTGGATTTATCGTGACCTATGTTTTGAAGCCCAGTAGCTAAGGCTTTGTAAAAAGTCTTCCATAGAATACTAAAATAAGTTTGAGGAACAATTTAGTCCAAACTTACCGTATTATAGGAACAAAGAGATGAAGTGACTTACCTGAGGTCACATAGCAAGCTAGAAATGTAACTGGTGCTCGGCTTCAGGTAAAAGGAACTTACATTACGTGCCTTTTCACCGGATGATGACCTTGCAAGAAATAAGGGTAACATAAAAGCAAAGAACTTATTACAAGTATTAGCCACTATATTTGCACCTCCATCAGACTTAGTTTGAAAGCAGTTTTTCATCTCAATGACTGTGAGGCTGCACCCTGAGAGACCATGACAAGGAACTAGCCTATTGTCTTTCAGTGTAACTAGGATGGGGCAGCTGTTACCTGGGCCTCTGTCTCTGAAGCTGTCACTTCCCCGTTGCCCTTCTCAGACAGGGTTCTGGCTCTATTGACCTCATGGGTAGGAGATAATTCTTAATGACCTGCCTCATCCTCCTGAGTAGAAACTTGAAGAGTGATGTGAATGCCAGTGCAAATGGGTTCTGTTGAGGTTGGGCAAGAAGAGGGATATGTGTGGTTTGGGAGTGGGGCTGGTGAAGTCGGTATACACGGCCCAGGGTCAAGGGATAGGAAGGTCTGAACTATGGGGTAGGGTTGGGGAGACAGCTGCTAGACCTTGCTTTAATTGTAGAAAGAGTTGCTTCTATTTCATTCTACACAATTTAAATTCATCCTTAAAGAAATAGCTGACGTGCTCTGCATGCTGTGTAATGCTGTTTTGTCTCTGATTGGTACAGATTTTAGAAAATTAAGGAAGCAAATATTCCTTCCTCTTATGACTGACTAGCATGTACCTCATTCCATATGTTCCTCTCCAGTTTGTTCACTTACCTGGAGTAGGTAAAGGACATTGGATATCTATAGTATGCCATAATATTTTGAAGTAAATGACTGATTTTGAGAAACATTTTGTAAATTCGGGAAGATGAGAAGTTCAAAGAATACCCATCTTATATTTAAATGCTTGAATTTTATCATTTGTTAAGACTTGAGGTTAATTTTTCATCATTAAAATTTTTCATCATTAAAATTATATGTTTGTAATAGGAAATATGGTAATAATGAAACACTTAAAATATGATATAATAATATATATAAAGGATAAAAGACCACTCATTGCCTCACTACTCAAAGTCTATTAACATTTTGGAGTTGTTTGTTTCTTCTTCTATCTTTTCTACCTACTTATTTTTCCAGAATTTTATATATAGATTTGTATTTTGCTTTTTCACTTAGGAAGAGAATCCTGGTAGCAGGCAGGCTCCAGGCAGCAGGCAATATTCCTTGTTACGGCAACATCATACTCTATTGTGAAGTTATAATTTACCTATTTGTTTTCCTTTTATGGGGCACATAGAACACCGAGTGTAACATTTGGTATGTAGATAATGTTCTAGGATACTTCTTGATACATATGACCTCTGAGTTTGGATTTTTTCCTTAGCATGGATAGGAGTTATGAATTTACAGAGTCTTGATGTATGTTGTCAAATTACTTCCCTAAAATTTAGCAGTTTACACTTGGGACATCTGAAGTTCTGTACGTCAAGTATCCTTTGATTCCTCTTGCAGTAAGAGTACCTGCTTTGTTTTGATTTGCCTCACCCAAAGATGTGATTGTGGGAACAGGGGATGCGACCGAGCAGCAACGTATCTTCCCAGCTTTTAACAATGGATCTAATCAGGACGTGTAACTCAAATTAGGCCAATTAGACTTCTTTCCTTGAGTTTTTATATACTGAAGGTGGAGGTATTCTGTCCTCTGGTGATATGATTTGGAGATTTCTGCTACCAGGATTCCTGACGTAGGGTAGAAATTCTGTGATTGCAGAGAAGGGCAATACAAAGGGAAGTTGAGATGAGACCCTGTGGGGTGGGTGGGGGTTTGAAGGGAGATGAAAGGAGGGTGAGAGGAAGAGGAGTGAGGAAAGGGGAGAAGGGAAAGGGGAAAGAAGTAAGAGAACAGAGGAGAGAGGAGACAGTTGAGTTCTCCAATTCATTTATTCCTAGCATCGAAGGCATCCATGTCCTTTCCAGTTACATGAGTCAATAAATCCTTTTATGTGGTTAAGTTAGTTTGAAGAGGATTTCTGTGACTTGTTTCTGAAAGAGTTGTAATATACATTCCCACTTTTCCCTATAGTTTCCGTTTATTTATTTATTTTTGAAAAGATTTTTCATTGTTAAGTAATCTCTACAGGCAACTAACTCACACCCTGAGATCAACAGTTGCACGCTCTAATGACTGAGCCAGTCAGGCGCCCCTCTATAGTTCCAGTTTAAATTAAAAATCTATAGTATAAATTTCCTACTCTACCTTGCACTGATACCAAGTGTTAATCATAATTAGCATCAGTATTAATTACAATGCACATCCATGCTTAAACTAAAAATCCTCAGTTGACTAGCATTTGAATCAAGATTAGTGACAACAGGAGTAAATACATTTTAAATTGATAAATGAGGTGTTGAATGAGTATTAAAAGTTCATGGGACATTTATTCTTCACCTTAAATTTAATATGGTAGGTTTGTAACTTTTTCTTTTTTCTCCATCCCTCTTTAATTCTTAGGTAGAAAAATTCCAAGAAAAGACTAATGTTTTGCTATTATTGAACTCTTGATTTGTTCATCAAAAAGAAAATCTTATATTTATTTCCTTCAAGAGCATCCAATATATTTCTTAGTTTTTTCTAATGTTTGGGTTATATCTAGGACCATAACTGAAGGTACAATATATCCATTCCAAGGTATTTTGAGATGCTCCCAAAGAGGGCTGATTGATATGTACCATTGATTTGAGCAATTCCTAAAAGTTTTCCGCCATAAAGTAGATATGAGAAAGTCTCTAGAGTACAAGAGGGACTTGGTTAAAATAGTTGGATTCTCAAAGGCTTTAAAGTGCTAATTTACTAATACTCCAAAGGGAACTGCAAAAGGCCGAACATTTTTAAACCATGAGACACCCTTTTCATTTAACATTTCATTGACTATGTGTTTGGTTTTGGAAATATAGCAGTAAACAAGATAAGCAGTTTCTTTGTTTTCACAGAATTTGTATTACTTATATAAGTCATTGCTCTGCTGGAACATGAGTACAAATGAGAGCCCATAGAGCATATACCTATATTTTTAAAAGCTATACATTAAGCTAACACATTGTTCAAATGTGTCCCATGCTCTTACTTTGACTGATACATCAGCCAAATGACCTGAAAGACCAAGCTTTCATTTAGAAATTTTTGGATTCCTTGGTGTGTGGTAATGGTGAAGGGAGAGCATATTCCTGGCTCTCTGCTCCTGGGCCTCTTCCAAATCCAAAAGAAGTTTTGCTTGCATGTTTGTGAACACCACAGTGCTTTCATCCAAAGTCTACTCCCCTGGCAGTGAGGAAACCCAGAGCATCAAGGGTGGTGGGGAGCAGGTTGGGTAGGGGTCCCCATAGCTGGTTCTAAGGGTAGTACTGCTTACTACATCACCTGTGCAGATCCTTGTTCTGAGGGATGCACTTGGGGAAACTGACTGAGTTCACCATTCTGAAAACAGTGACAACTTGAGAAGATGGTACCATAGGGTTTTGGCTTAAATATAGTTAGTTAGTGTTTGTGACAAGAGGCAGATTAGAACTTGAAACAGTTACTGTAAAGGATAGAAATTATATCAAATGAAGCTGCCTCTCTTCTGGAAGCCAGATTTCCACTATAACATATTTCATCTTAAACCTGGCAGTAATTGATAAAGACCTCTGAACATCAAGGACTTACCCAGAGCACAAGCATTTGGTTCTGTAAGAGGTTGAGGGCTACCATTTAGTCCTTACTCAGTGTTTGAAAATAAGCAGCCACGGGGGTGGCTGGGTGGCTCATTCGGTTAAGTGTCTGACTCTTGATTTTGGCTCAGGTCGTGATCTCAGGGTTGTGAGATCGAGCTCTGCGTGGGATTCCATGTTGTTTAAGATTCTGTCTCCCTCTCCCTCTGCCCTTTCCTACGCCACCACCAACCCCCCCTTGGCCAGCCTGTCTCTCCCTCTCAAAGAGAGAAAAGAAAGGAAAAGAAAGAAAAGAAAAGAAAAGAAGCAGCACATATTGTTAGTAAGCTGAAATAATAGCAAGTAGCAGGGAAAGGAGAAAATGCAAAAAGTGGACAGAAAAACTATAAAAGCACAGCCATCAGTGGCCATCTGGTATATAGGAACAAACAACCTTACACCCCTCAATCCTTGCTCCGTGGAACTTTATGACAGCTCCATGAGTTTCCATAGATTTAGAGTGGAATTATTTTTGTTTCATTCTTTATTTAAAAAAGATAATGTGGTACACAGAAGTTTTTTACACGTTTAAAATGAAAAAAAAATGTTTTGAGATAATGGTTCCTTGTTATTAGTAATATTCATTTATGTGGCATACCTAATAAGGAAATTGACCTATTTATAGTTGCTGAAAACTTCCAGATTAATGGCATTCACCAGCATGAGAATTACCACTCTTACACTTAAAATCCTGCACAGCATGGCTTATTTTTCATTTTTTAAAAAGATTTATTTATTTATTTTAGGGAGAGAGAAAGAGAGAGAAAACATTAGCACGTGGGAGGAGGGGCAGAGAGAGAGGGGGAGAGAGAGAGGTTAGCAGACTCCCCGATGAGCATAGAGCCCAATGCCAGGCTCGAGGCTCTATCTCAAAACCCCTAGACCACGACCTGAGCCGAAATCAAGAGTTGAATGCAAGAGTTGGTCGCTTATCTGACTGAGCCACCCAGGCACCCCGACTTATTTTTCTTTTAAAGGAGGCTGTCCTTCTTCAGCAATCTCCTCCCCACGCCGCATGGAGTCCTAGGAAGTCTTTTGAAGAAAGGGTATACTAGGGTGCACTGAAGGGTATGCTAGGAAGAACTCCGATCATCCCCTGATAAGGATTCCTTTGAACACTGGATGGGAGGATCATTCCGTCCACTGATTAACCAGCTTTTTTGGGCTAGAACAGTGTTTACTAAAGAATATTGACGGGCTGGATCGTTGCTGATTGCCCCTGACTAAAAGTTCCCTTTGTTTTGCTTAGAATATGTTGCAGACATTTTCTGGAAGCGTTTTGTGATCTTACTTGGACAAAATGTTTATTTGCCAGTAGATTTAGTGGATGAGAGGGAAGAACAATGAACATGCAGGAATTATGTATGTGCCATGAATTTAAGTTGTTGATAGACATCAGCTATGACAATACTGTGCCACAGATTTCTTTATTTTCTGCAGCTGAGGTTCAGAGACATGAATTATACTTGATTGCACAATATCTTCTCACAGAAATTGTAAGGAGAATGGCATGCCCAAACAGTGCTTATTTACACAGAACACCCCAGTTCACTGTTTCCCCTCTGGCTTTTCTTAAATAAGCAATTTATTCTCAACAGTTTTAAATTTAAAATCAATATTTCTAATAAAATAGTTTTACACTTTTCATCTTTATGTATGGACATGCATTGGAAGAGAATCCAAATGAGTTTAAGCAGTAAAGACGAAGCTATCAATAAAAACATTCTAGGGAAGTCTATGAAAATGAGGTATTTCTGTTTATCTTTCAACACAAAAATATATATGGATGGACACATTGTGTAAGTTTTATCCATTAATTAGATCTGAAGTAGTAAAATTGGTTTCAGGGAAATTAAGTGAATTAATTTTTGTGATATAGAATTTTAAAAATCTACTAAAGTATCCATTTTGGGGGCACCTGGGTGTCTCAGTCAGTTAAGCATCTGCCTTTGGCTCAGGTCATGATCCCAGAGTCCTGGGAATTGAGCCCCACATCGGGCTCCTTGCTCAGCGGGGAGCCTGTTTTTCCCTCTGCCTGCAGCTCCCCCTACTTGTGCTCTCTCTCTTACCTCTCTCTTTCTCAAATAAATAAATAAAATCTTAAAAAAAAAGTATACATTTTGAAGTCTAGCTTTCCCTTGTTTCTATTTTTCCTGTTACCCTAACCTACTTTTATTAGATTTTTGTGTATCCCTCTACTGTTTTTTTTATTAAATTAAATTTAAAAAATTAAGATTTTTTTTTATAACAGTTTTAGGTTTATAATAAAATTGAGAGGAAGGTACAGAGAATTCCCATGGACCCCTGGCCCCACACACATATAGCCTCCCCCATGACCAACATCCCTCACCAGAATGGGACATTTGTTACAACTGACGAGCCTACATTGATTCACAATCAGCCAAATTCAATCAACCAAATTCCATGGTTTACATTAGGATTCACCCTTGGCATTATACCTTCTCTGAGTTTGGACAAATGTATAATGACACGCATCCCCCTTACAGTATTGTATAGAGTATTTTCACTGCCCTAAAAATTCTCTGTGCTCTGCCTAGTCATCCTTCCCACTACGCCCAAGCCCTGATCTATTTACTGTCTCCATAGTTTTGCCTCTTCCAGAATACCATATAGTTGAAATCATATAGTATGTAGCCTTTTCAGATAGGCTTCTTTCACATGGTAATATGCATTTAAGGTTCCTCCATGTCTTTTCATAGCTTGATAACTCATTTTAGTGCTGAATAATATTCCATTGTCTGGATGTACTAAATTAATGGAGAATAATTTAAGTAGTATCTCAGTGTAAGCACTTTGAGCAACTTTAGGAATGCTTACAAATTCCTGGATCCCAAGGTACATTTTCTGTCCTTGTTCTACGAAAGCATTCCATCCATGAAGAATATTCAGTACCTACTTTAAAAGAGCAAACTGCTTAAATTATTTTCAAACTACCAAATGAATTTTTTAAATTTGACATCCTACTTTTTTCCAAGTTTTGCTGATATAAACACCTATGTATAGATTTTTGTGAAGACACAAGTTTTTAACACCTTGGGGTAAATACCAAGGATCAC